>NW_010135731.1:0-4679 GCF_000699245.1 Pterocles gutturalis
TGCCTTCATGCAGCAGCTCCCAGGCACGTGCAGTGGGATCCAGACTGGCCCAGTATCCAGCCCCAGGTTGGGGGAGGTGCCCCAAGAGCCATGTGAGAGCCCCACAGAGGTGTCACTGCATTTTGCTGGTCCTGAGATTTTTGGTATCTGTACCCCCTGCAGGGAGCTTACAAGGACACACAGGCTTCAGTGTTCTCCGCAGTCATCAAATCCCTCCTCTGCTTCCCAAAGGAAAAAAGGAGTCACTGGAAGATCTGTGTCTTTCTGCAGTCTGTGGCTCATGCAGGCAGGGTACAGGCAGCGTGTCTCCTTAACCCTGAGGTTTTAATGCCACTGCAGACCCCTCTCAGCCCCCCCCCAGCAAGGCTGTCTGGGCTTAGTGCCCTGACACATTTTTTCCTCTTGGAGAGAAAAGATGACTGGGCTTGCAAGCTAAAGCTGAGCTCTTGCTCTCTCTCCTGCAGGGCTGGAAGCAGACCTCGACAGGCAGCTCCACGGGCAGCACTTGGCCAAAGCAGTTGTCGTCCAGGCGGTGCGAGGGTTCCTGCAGAGCCCGCAGCCGGGGAAGACTCTGGTCCTCTCCTTCCACGGCTGGTCTGGCACCGGCAAGAACTTTGTGGCCCGGCTGGTGGCCAGTCACCTGTACCGGGATGGGCTGAAGAGCGAGTGTGTCCGGGTGTTCATCTCGCTCTTCCACTTCCCCCATCACACCTACGTGGACTCGTACAAGGTGAGAGCCAACGGCGTGGAGTTGCTGTGGGGACCGTCCTGTGGGCTGGGCTGGGCTGGAGTTCTTTTTCTTCACAGCAGCCCATGTGTTGCTGTTTTGGATTTGTGAGAATAATTTGATTACATTATTTGATTGCATTGATAACACAGGGGTGTTTTGGCTACTGCTGAGCAGTGCTCGCACAGCCTCAGGGCTTTCTCCTTCTACTGCTCTGCCCCTGCAGTCAGTGGGCTGGGGGTGCTCGAGAAGTTGGGAGGGGACACTGACTCCAGCTGCCCAAAGGGATATTCCGTGCCATTTGCCATCATGGTCAGCAATAAAAGCTGAGGGGAAATGGGTTGGGGGTAGGAAGCCATTACTCAGAGACTGGAGATCGGTTTCTTTGTGGTAGGTGTGAGTGGTTGCCTTTGCATCAGTTGTTTTGATTTCTTTCTTCTTCCTATTTCCTTCACTTATTAGACAATCTTTATCTTAGAATCATAGAATCACAGAATGGTTTGGGTTGGAAGGGACCTTAAAGCTCATCCAGTTCCACCCCCTGCCATGGGCAGGGACACCTCCCACCAGCCCAGGTTGCTCAAAGCCTCATCCAGCCTGGCCTTGAACCCCTCCAGGGATGGGGCATCCACAGCTTCTCTGGGCAACCTGGGCCACTGCCTCACTGTAAAATATTTCTTCCTAATATCTAGGCTAAATCTACCCTCTTTCAGCTTAACATGAAAGCATTAATTCAATGCACACAAAACAAGACTGACAATATTAAAAAAAAAAAAAAAAAGCTGTGCACACAAAACAGTTATTTTAAATGAACTATTTTTCTCATTACCTCTCAGACATTTGTTAGTGGTAGGTCTAAAACAATCCAGATTTCCAGATATTCTCTTATCTTGACTCA
Source organism: Pterocles gutturalis (assembly GCF_000699245.1). Classification (NCBI taxonomy): domain Eukaryota; kingdom Metazoa; phylum Chordata; class Aves; order Pterocliformes; family Pteroclidae; genus Pterocles; species Pterocles gutturalis. The sequence continues at coordinate 1,626 of NW_010135731.1, forward strand.
CTCTTTTTCCTGTTTTTGCTCTTCCTGCTCTGTCCTGCCCCGCTGGGTGGGAGGGAAGGAGCAGGCGGCTGTGTGGTGCTGAGCTGGGCTGGCGTTCACCCACGGCTCAGCCCTGCAGGGTGACCTGGTGGCGGTGGCTTCTCACGCTCCTCCCTGCCGCTCTGCAGGCTCAGCTGCAGAAGCAGATCTCCGAGACCATGCAGCTCTGCAAGCAGCCCCTGTTCATCTTTGATGAGGCAGAGAAACTTCATTTTGGCCTCCTGGACACCATCAAGCCCTTCATGGCTCCCTGTGACACCCAGTGCCAGGTGGATCACCGGAGATCCATCTTCCTCTTCCTCAGGTGATTTTTGGGACCCCAAAGGGATGGGGAGGGCAGAAGCAGATCTCCGAGACCATGCAGCTCTGCAAGCAGCCCCTGTTCATCTTTGATGAGGCAGAGAAACTTCATTTTGGCCTCCTGGACACCATCAAGCCCTTCATGGCTCCCTGTGACACCCAGTGCCAGGTGGATCACCGGAGATCCATCTTCCTCTTCCTCAGGTGATTTTTGGGACCCCAAAGGGATGGGGAGGAACAAGGGATGGAGTTTATCCCCTGAGGTGTGTGATACGAGGGGCTCAGGCTGCAGGGGATGGGAAGGAGATGTCTGGCTCCTCCAAGGGGCATTCACCTCCATGGTTAGTTTCGCTTATAGATGCTGGGCATCCTCCCTGGCTACGGGGCATTTGCAGGAGGACCTGAGGTCTGGCTTAGCTGAGACACCCGGGCCAGGGTCTAGGCTTTGAGACAAGGCACCGGTGAGAGAGCTGGCGTGGTGTCACCCTGCCCAACCGAGCAGGGAGGTCCCCTGCTCCAGGGAGCAAAGCTGGGGCTGCAGGTCTCGGTGGGAAGCTCTTGCGCAATGCGGCACTGTTAGCTGGGAGTGGGAGGTGGGGGGTTCCCACTGCCCGGCCCTGGCTGCAGGCCAGGGTGCCATCGCTCTGCGGTGCTGGGAGGGCTGGTCCTGGCATTGGCTCGCCCTGTGGTTGGGTTGGTCCCCTTTCCCACCTAAAGGGAGAAAGGACTTTGGTGTGTGTGTGTGTCCTAGTGTTGTCCCTGACCCAAGAATGGAGGGATGCATCTGGAGGGAGAAGTGGGACATTTGGAGATCACCCAGCTGGTGATACTGGGACCCAGCTGGCTGCAGGGTTTGTGTAGGTGAGAGGTGGAGAAGCACTGAAGGACACAGATCTTACACCCATCTTTCCTCCTGTGTCAGAGGCTCTGGGCCCATTCCCCAAACAGAGGGGAGGCAACATTGAAAAGCTGCCACTGTTGCCCCACCGCTGCCTTGCAGGAGGGAAACAGCTCATACCAATCCTGTCTCACCCAGACACCAGAGATCACCTCCCAGTATCACCGAGCTGGGAGGTGGGCACGTGCCTGAAGTAGCCAGTGAGAAATGCCAAGGAGAAGACAAGCACCTCAGGGCCCCCTTAATTTAGGAGTGACAACGTTCAGCTTTGCTCTGCCAAGAGGTGTTCCTAGAACCTTGAGGTGGGCAGAGCATTTGCCCCAAATGTGGAAACGGTGTTCAGTTCCCATTATGTCTCATGAGGAGTTTGTACCCCATCTCCCACCATCCAGGCAAATGCTCTCCCCTTCAAGCTTGGTGGTTCCCCAGGGAGGTTTCTCTGCCCATGGAGGACCTGCATCTGTGCTGGGTGCTTGTGGAGCTGACCATGTTTCAGCCCTACCTGCGTGGGCCTCCAGCAGGAGCCGTGGTGGTGGGGACCGATTCTCCCTTGTTGCTCAGGGCAGGGTGGGTGTGTTGCTGGTGGTGCTGAGCTGACCGTGTCCTACCTGGCAAGCCGTGCAGGTGCCGGGGGGGACACACACATCAGCCCCTTGGTGCCACCAAGCAGAGAGGAGCGGGGTGAACCGCAGCAGTGTGTCATCCTGGGGGAGGTTTCATCATCCCCGGTGGCAGTGTGACCCAGACCTGCTGTCGGAGGGCTGGCTCTGCCCCAGGGTGGGGATGGGTGGGACCGGCTGTCCTCCCCCAAAGGGGCCATTTCTCTGGTGTCTGGGTGAGACAGGATTGGTATGAGCTGTTTCCCTCCTGCAAGGCAGCGGTGGGGCAACAGTGGCAGCTTTTTAGTTTTGCCTCCCCTCTGTTTAGGGAATGGGCCCAGAGCCTCTGACACAGGAGGAAAGATGGGTGTAAGATCCGTGTCCTTCAGTGCTTCTCCACCTCTCACCTACGCAAACCCTGCAGCCAGCTGGGTCCCAGTATCACCAGCTCACTGGTTGCAGGTCACTTGGGGCTGGAGGCTGTTGTCTGAGGCTGTTGCAAACCCCTCACCGGCGCTCGGGGGCTGCCTGGCCTTGAACTGCTTTCCAAGGCGAGGGGCTGCCCAGGACCTGTGTCCCCCACCAGCGAGCTGCCCCATGGTGGGTGTCCAGAGGTGTCCTTGTGTGGGAACTGTGCCACGTTGTCCCTCGGGCAGCAGGGGCTTTGCCGAGTCCTGGGTTGACACTGGGATCCCTGCCCTGGCCCTTTGCTCCTAGTGGGACTCCGGCCATGGGCTCTGCCCTCCAACGTGGACTTCCAGGGGTGGCTTGTTGAGAGGCTGGTGGGGAGCCAAGCGTCACCTGCGAGGTCGGTGGCATCCCAGCCAGGAGAGGGGACTGAGGGAGATGGAGGATTCTGCTGGCTTCTGGTCCCACCCTCGGGGAGAAGGCAGCTGCCCTGGGGTCTGGGCTGGCAAGACGGAAGATAGCTGTACGGGTGGCTACAGAAAGGGGCTCTTTGGGAAGGAAGCCAGTTCCCCTGCGTGCGGATGTTTCGGTGCTGATCCTGCACAGTCCTTCGTTGCCAGCAGCATTGGTGAGGCCTGGCTGTCGGAAGGCTGCTGGCAGCTCTCAGCAGTTCATCCCTGGTGACACGGTTCAGTGACTTCCCTCTGTCTGCAGCAATCTTGGCGGCAACGCCATCAATGAGGTGGCCCTGGATTTCTGGCGAGCTGGCCGGATGCGGGAGGAGATCTCCATGGAGTTCCTGGAGCGGCG
>NW_010135731.1:5031-13652 GCF_000699245.1 Pterocles gutturalis
CAGCCTGACACCGTGGGGAAGTACTGAGGCTTCTCTGGGGATTCAGGCTTCTCTTGGTCCAGGGTGGGCAAGCCCTGGTGACCTTCTGTGTCCAGACAAAGTGTCTCTCTCCCACCACGTACAGCTGGATGAGCCAAGAGAGCCCTCCCAGAGAGACGAGCCTTGCCTGGCAGAGGAATGCCAGCTCTTGGGTGAAGCTTCTGAAGTTTGTTTTGTTTTGCTTTTTGCTACAGAGAACAGTTACGCCCGCAGCAACCTCCTTAAAGAGAACCTCATTGATTTCTTTGTGCCGTTCCTGCCCCTGGAGTTCCACCACGTGACGCTCTGTGCACGGGATGCTTTCCTGGCCCGGGGACTTACCTACACGGAGGCAGCGCTCGACGAGGTGGCCAGGATGATGGTGTTTGTCCCCAAGGAGGAGAAGCTTTTCTCTGCACAGGGCTGTAAATCTGTATCCCAGCGCATCAATTACTTCCTTCCCTGAACACCAGGTGGGACTACACCAGCGGTGAAGGTGGTTCTGCACACTGAGAGCTTCTCTCTTTGCACAGGGGCAGGCAAGCAGGTTACCCAGCCCTTGCACAGGGGCAGAGACTTGACCCCTTGTCACTCTGAGGGCTGCTGGCAGGGCAGGAGGTGCCCAGCCTTCCTGGTGGGACACGGGGCCAGCCTGTGCTCGGCTGTGTTTGAAGCCTGTCCGGTGTTTTAAAGTCCCCTCTTTGAGCAGGGTAGCCTGACGTGGTGATTGGGTTGTGCTGACAGATGCTTTGTTTCACGTGAGCAGGATGTCCAAGTCCTTGGTTTGTTACCATGTAATGAAGGCCTTGGACAGACTGGTCCTGTCTGAGACAGTCCAGCAGAAGCCACGTCATCATCTCTGTCCCCAGTTTTGTCACTTTACAAGCTCTCAAATTGCACAGAACTGTTTTGCTGCTAGTTTGTTTTTTTTACTCTATTGCTCTCCTGTGCTCACAAGGCATCTGCTGCTCAGGGACGTGTGTGCCAGGATCACGGTTTGTGGAGGGAGGCCCTTTTGTGTAGAGAAAATGTCTGAATAATCTCCTCTGGAGATGCCAGATCCATTGCCTCTTTGTTCAGTGTCCCTCTCATGTTGGAGTCTTTCGTTGTATGGAAGCAGCCGCAGGGAGGAGGTGAACTGCTGAAATTATTATTCCAAGCAGTTTGTTGAAGAGCCTGTTTGCTTCATTGCTAAATGAAAAAGGGGAGACTAATTCCCCTTTGGAGGGCACAGGGCAGTTGAGGAGGGTGGTGGCTGAAGGAACAGGCTGCAGATGATTTAGGTTTTAAGGGATGCAGTAAGCTTGGGGGTTTTTTTTCTTCTTTTTTTTTCAGTATGCTGCATGCTGTGGGGTTTTTGGCTAGTATCAGCATTACTACACTACAGGGCTGTTTGCTGTCTGGGTGCTTGCCAGGTGATAAGCAGGACCAAAAAGTTTCAACAGTGTTATGGGAATTCGCTTTGTGACCTCTAGGTCAAAACTCCCTTCCAACACCGCTGGGCTGGGGCAAGGACGGGGCTTAGCTCCCCAGACACCCCGTGTGCGGACCTTTGGTCTATTTTAAGCTTTAAACGTCTCTGTGGTGCCAGCGATGAGCAGCACGACCTCTGGGAAAAGATTGACCAGACACACTTACTAGTCCTGCAGACTTTGAGTTCGTGCTTCCCTGCGGGCGTGCTGGCTCTGTTATCTAACGAGGCTTCATGGTCCAAGGCAGGACGGCGCGCCAGCTGCTCTCCTACTGCTCAGCTGATGCAAAGTTAGTTTAAACTTACCTGTTGTCTCTAGATCGGACCTTAGAGCCTGTGCCAGCCTACGCTGCTATCGGGCATTTCTTAGACTTGGTTTATGGTTAATCTCTTTCTTAATCACAAGCTTGAAGCCTAAAGCTTCAGCCTGGGAAAGAGGCAGAGGGAGACACACCCAGGGACATCCGCTGGGGAAGGGAGGATGCAGCTCCAGAGAAGGACACAACTCAGGTTGTGCTTTATAACCTGGGCACAGAGTTCAGAAAGCTGTCAGTTTGTTAGCTGAAGGTTAGTTGCTTAGAAGGTTGTATAGACCAGATGAACCTATGTTTTTTTTTTTAAAATAGAAAATCTTGAGCTGTCCAGGTTAGACGGACGCTGTTTGGAGTGGAAGGCGGTCACTTCGTCAGGTGTTTCGCCAGTGCAGGGCTGGTTTGAGGTTGGCATGTGAAGCAGTTCTTACTCTGTTACTGATTAAGGAGGTGATGGTGTTACTAATGAGGGCAACTGTCAAACTGATGATGCAAGACCCTGCCCTCTGCCAAGTCACTCTCTTGTATGTTTGAGAATTAAGTGAGCATTTGATTATGCAACCCCAACAGCAAGAACCACTCTCCTCTGACCACTCCATGGCAACGTTGTTTGATTTTAAAGGTATAAATAAAGATACTGCTTTTCTTTGCAATCTATCAGAATTAAATTAGTTTCCTTTTTAACAGGTTTATCATCATCTTGTCTTTTCTCACCAAAATAACAAACTTCAGGTTAGTACTGAGCATCTTCAAATACTAAGAAAAAAAAAAAGCAGCATAAACTCAAATGTTTTTTTGCCAATAAAATATTGCAACCTTTATTTAAAACAAAATGCAAATTGGCAAAACTTTGTGTAACGACAGGCAAAGAGGCCCTTCCAAGGGCCTTATTTACATCAAGTTTAACACTGTTCGCAGTTCACAGTCAGACGATAGTGAGAGAATTAAATTAGAAAAACAACCAAAATATATTACAATAACAATTAAAAACAAAAAAACAGTTGACAACACTGGTAGAGTGATTGGTGATTAACGTGTTTCATTTCAATCCATTCCTGCCCTCAGTGAGTTCACTACTGATACAAGCAGCGTGCTGAGCCGACCGGGCTTTACCTCCCGTGCACAACAGACACGTTTGGAAGAACAACCTCCTTTGGTACAGACATTTCTTATCATCAGTCAGGTGTCCCATAACCTCTTATTTCCTACCAGCAGGGAACGGGCTGAAGGTTTTGTTCTATACTACAGGCAACTGGAGCGTGACCCATCCGTGCTGGATGGTGCCACTCGCGCTGAAGCAGGAGGTTTCCAAGTGTGCTGTAGTCGCTACCCTTTGGTTTTCCTGGCAGCTACCAGCAGGGCTGGGCTGAGGGTTTTAAAAGAGAAGACAGAGCAGCCTGATGCATTTGTAAAGATCTGGATTCAGTAGTGCTTGTCGCAGCTGCTGATGCCTAAGAGCACCGACAAGCACAATGCTGAGCGCTCAGCTGCTGGGGAAGCCTGCCTCAGGTAAGCGGTACAGACACCAGGCTCTGGATTTCTCTGACCGCACAGCGTAACCCACCCTCCCTCCTCACGCCCCCGCTGCCTTTTAGGGAGGGGCTGCTCTGTTAACACTGCCCTTTTGGTGCAGCTGTTACCCCCCCGGTTTAGTTCCTGCTGCCCGCAGAGAGCGGCGTGCCGTAAAACTCTTGCGTAAGCACCCCTGGTGAGATGTCAGCATGCGTGTGCTCGGCTGTGTCTCACTGCCCCAAGGCCAGTGGTAGTCAGGAGAAATGTCCTGTGTGAGGAGGATGGGGACAGACACCCCCTTCCCCATCCTGTTCTGCACCAGCACCACTGCTTCATTCAATTCCACTTTCCCAGCAGCTCAATCTGATGCAGTCCCAAGACCCAAACTCAATTTAGCTCCACCCCATCCACACTAATGAAAAAATATGATTAAATCGAAGTGCTGCCAGTCAGACAGCCGAGTGCACCACTTGTGGGGTTAAAAAGGACATACAGTGCAGGAAGAAAAGAGAATTGCACCTGTGAGTCAGCTAATTCCCCACAGTAGCTAGGAAGAGAAAGTGCCCCATGTCAACTCGCTTGGGTAAGCGCGTGCTTTGTGCTTGGCACGGCCAGGCCCTGCGTGATGCCATCCCCTTGCAAAGACGCCTACTTCAAATTCTAGCCCATAGCAGGGCAAGTGAGAGAACCTGGCTGCAGTTGCATCCTTACCACACAAGGGCTTCTGATGGTGGTGAGGAAAGGAAACACAACAGGAGTTCATGCTTGTCCCTACCCTAAACAGGGGAGTGGGAGGTGCTGGGACAAATAACGGGGCTCCACCATCCTTAGGTTACTCTGAACATACTGTGCAAGGCTGAAAGCAGAGAAGCTGCTACAGGAGCGATGTTTAAGGCTGAACAGAAAGCCAAACCTAATGAAAGGGAGAAGGAACAGCAACAATTTTAGGAGAGTAGCTGTGGAAGGAAGAACACCTGAACTGTGATTTACAGCAGAACCAGCTTTCCCAGGTATCAGCCTTTTGCTTTCCTGCCAGAGGGCAGGGGAGAATTCCAGTTTGAGAATAAAACATGGCTGGGCAGCAGCACTCCTGTGGCCTCCTTTGGGGGAAAGAATGCAGATCAGCACTACCTCTGCCACCATCCACCTCCTGATGCAAATAACACAATAGGTAAGAGCAGAGAAAACACTCTCCATAGGAGTGATTACGGGCAAATTGCCAAATTCCACTGTTCGGTGGTGTTCCTCTGCTGGAGGGATCAGAACTGAATGGGCTTCTCTGTTGCCCACAGGGGTTGTGGAGTCTCCATCCTTGGAGATATACAAAAGCCATCTGGACATGGTCCTGGGCAGCAGCTGTAGGTGGTCCTGCTGGAGCAGGGACCTCCAGAGATGCCTGCTAACCTGAGCCATTCTGTGACTGTAAAAGCAAATGGCAGCTTCAGCTGTGTTACCATCTCTGGCGTGGGGAAGGAGACATCAGGCAGCAGATGATGAGTGGAGGGGAACCAGTCCTTCCTTGGGGCACAGTTAGTTTCTTTAGAAGGGTCAGAAAGGGCTGAAAGAGGGGAGTTTTAGTAGTTAGAAATTCCAGGAATTGTTTGCTAGTCTGTCACTTTTGCTGGAGCTTTTCTGGAAGACTGGCATTTGGGGAGGGGGAGAGAAAAGCCTTCTTTCAAAATATTTATCAGACCTGGACTAAGAGCCTTAACATTTTCTGGTTAAAATACCTTTCCCCTGAGAATCACTTCAGTTTCAGTCCATTTGTCTTAGGCTGAGTAGTAGTACAATGATGAAACCATACGACTGTCTGCCAGAGCAAACACAACCTGCCTTTCTGCCCCGAAGAAAGCTCCCCTCCCTTTTCAATCCTTTTGATTGTTTGAAAGGCCACCTGAAGCAATACCACAATCTGCCTTCCCTTTGCAAGTCCCTTTCCAAAGGCAGTTAGTTTGGTGTGCATTGCTGCACACCTTCAATAAAGATGACTGAAAGAGATAAGGTAAATCACAAAAGCCCTCGGTAAAGTCTGTAAGATAATGGTTTGGTACTCAGCCTCGGGGCTCAGTGTCGCTGTGAAGAGCCCTCTCTCCGGTCCCACTGACCTGGGGGCTGCAGGAGAGCCTGGGCAAGCTGACGATCCTACGGCAGAACCAGACAGTAGGCTTTGCTGGCTGGGCTTGGTATTGCCAGGTCAGGGCGAGTAACCAACCCATGCTCTACTTTCATTTGTCTCCATGTAGGTACCAGCTCACTGGAGTAAAACTGATGCTTAGGAACAATTCATTCACTGTAATGTGTGATGGGATGGAGGGGTTGCTTTTTTTTTTTTTCTCTTTCCCACTATTTTATTTACTTGGACAGTAAAACACATGTGGGCCATTTTACCTCGCATACTGCTCCACTGGTGTGCATTCATGCACCATGACGCAACCTTGTTTACCACAGGCCAGTAATAATAGGAGGATTTGCGCACACCAGCCCATTTCCAAAGATTTTCAGGCTACTGTCTCACTATGCCCCCCAAAAACCACCCAGGGATGGGCACTGAGACAGCCCAGCCTACTTCTAAGCACCAATAGGGCCATGGCTCTAGACAGAAATCTAGAAAACCTCTTCCCCATTCACACCTGTGCCCCAGGTGTGCACTCTAAATGCTCAAACTAAAAGCAGCGCAGTGACGCTTTAAAAAAAACAAGTTAAAAAAGCATTTTAGCCAAAAATAAAAGATTTAAGGTGCAAAGCAAGCCAGATCCTGTATCAGCGCCAATAGTGTGCAGCGAGCAGCAGCATGCAGGCTAACGTGTATTTGGAGCCAGGTGTCAGCCCTGGTTTGCTTTCTCTCCGAAACCAACAGTTAGCTGAGCTCTTCCTACCTGCCCGTATATTTACATCTCAGGGAGCTGGGGGTGTACCCAGAAGATGGGCTTTTTGAGGCCACAGCTGTCTACAAACGGCACTAGGCCAAAGGAAGACCACTTCAGCCACATGACTGTTTTCATTCTGGGATTGTCAGTAGGCATCAGAGACTATAGTAACCCAGTGGGAGCTCTTGGAGGCAGAGCTGTGACACTTGTCAGTCTCAGGCAGAGGAGCGTGCAGTCTATGTGCATATCCCCTGTGCCACAGCATGAGATTCTGCTCTAGCCTTTAAGATACAGGACTAAGCAAAAAAAGATGGCTGTGCTTCCCCTGCGTGTTGACGTACCTAGTCACCTTCGTATGCAGGGAAGCTGAAAGCCTGCGAGACCTGAAAGCACTAGAACACATCCCAGGAAACCATCGGTGTGAAGCATTAACATTACACCAAGAGTAGCGACTGGTCCAGGGAATCCCGCAGCAGCGAGGACACGTGGTGAGCAGGTGAGGCTGCATTTTCTGGCTCTCCAGCTGGCCCCACAGCGCTGTGCCTGCTAAAGGAATACGGACAACAGCCAGGGGTGGTGGAGGTGCTGCCTTACCTACTATGGGTCCTCGAGGTGATGAAACTGAACTGGGGAGTCAGCCTGGTAATGAGTTAAAAACAACCTAGAGCTTAAAAATAAAATAACCCACCCACCCCCACTAACAATACTGGCAAGTTGTGCAAGAGCCCCACGCTACTCACAGAAGAGCATTGAGCAGCACCTGTGGTAGGCCACTAGAAATGGGTATGAACTGAGCGAAGGCTGTGTGGTGGGGAAGGGGGTATTCCAGTGGTAAGTCTGCCCAGCATCCCTGATGGTCCTGATACAAGGAAGATGAGAACGGATGGCGGATGAGGTGGACAGGAGGGAAAAGGGATAGGTTCATATATTAACTAATTTTGCAGTTCTCATTACAGCAGCAACAGCACTGTGGAAGTAGGCTATCTGGGCTAGTGCATCCACCTCCAGCAGCTCTGAATACTGTCAGTGCATTATACCTTTCCCCCAACCACTCCCGACCTCCCCCTTCAGAGCTACTCCAGCTCAGACTGCTCAGCACTTGGCATCGACAGAGCCCCAGTGCCTTTCCTTTGCCTTGTCGGGGCCAAAGCATGCTAGTGCAGACAGGGGAGGATCTGTACAGCCCAGGGGCCTGCAGCCACTCCAGTACACCAGCTATCGCACATCAAACCACCCTTCCCAGAGCGAGAACCTGCTATGATTCTCCTGCCTCTCCAAGGGAGGAGCAAAGAACGTCTTTCCCTTGCCATACCAAGCAGATCAGACTGACTAGGTAGGGACAAACACTTGATGTTCTGCCCCTTACAGCTTTAATCTACACTCTCCATCCCCATTTTTTTGAGATGAACCTGTAAACGTGAGGAGAACTCAGTGATCTGAGGTACTTCACATACTCAAGTATCAGTCTTTCCTTTTGAAAGCATCAGTACAGAAAAACAAGTCCCCACCCTCCCTCCCTGTGTGTATTTCTCTTACCCCGATTGACAGTAGCTACCTTTGCACCACATCGCTGATTTCTTGGACACATGACAATAAGTTATTAAGGACGGGGTTTGCCCCAGGGACACTAGCAGCTGCTGAGGACACCTGCAGTTCCTGCAGGCTGAGTTCCAGTTTGCTCACGGCTTCCCGGAAGGCAAATTTGTTGCGTGTATGCGGGATGCAGTCCACGTAGCCTGAGCAGTAATCCAACAGCTGGTGCCCTGTGTCCACCAGCTGGCTGTTTGGTGTTGGCTCGGCTATGGCACTCGAGAGAAGATCTGCACACTCCAGCAGTGCTTCCTTGCTGATTTTGTCTGCAGAGATTTTCTCAGCTGCCTGTTTGGTCTTTCTTAGCGCTACTTTTGTGCCAGCCGTGCCGTTGGCCATTTTCACTGGGGAGGTGGAAGACAATGACAGAGGCACTTGAGGTGGAGGCACCACGGGCCTCCCAGATTTTCCACCAACAGGTGCTGCTGCTGCTGCCTTCTTACTCCCTTCGCTCGATTCCAGTCCGTGCTGCGCTCCCGCCACGTTGCTCAGCTCTTCTGCTGCATCTGAGCAGGCAGCTGGCTGTTGTAGGAGCCTCATCACTGGTGGTGGAGGTGGAGCACACTTTGGTTTTACCCGTCTGGGCCGGTCCCTGTCGCCAGAAGAAGTGACCTGATGCTCAGATAAGAGCTTAAATTTATTACCCTGAGAGTCTGTGCCAATGAGCTGCACGTCTGCTGGAGTGTGTTTTAGAGTGGGTGAGATTAGGACTGGCACTTTGTGGTTATGAGTGGTTGGAAGTATTGCTGCAGCCTTTACTGGAGATGACCATCCTGGTCTCTCGCCATCCTCAAGGGCCCCTTGCCGTGGGACACTGTTTTTTTCTTTGCCCTTAGGAGCTGCTGCTAACCC
>NW_010135731.1:13668-57661 GCF_000699245.1 Pterocles gutturalis
GGGGTTCGGAAAGGGAGTGCTGTGGCACCCCTCGGCAAGAGTTTTGCTTTTGGTCTCTCTCTGGTCAAAGCAGGGCCTTCTTCAAACCTTTTGGGAAGCAGGTCATTGGCCCTCCCTGTGCTCTCATCAGGCTGAGAGGAGGTGGACACTGTCCGTTCCAGCTGGATTTTTGACCTCTGGGAATTTCTGGGAAGGGTCATTGCCATCCTATCCTGCTCTGGAAGCCCTGAGGACATGGAAGATGTAGAGTTTGACCTTGGAAAAGGCTTTGAAGCTTCTTCATTGCCAGTGGGTTTTCCTGCTCGTAAACCCAGGGTCTTTTTAATCAAGCGTGGTGTAAAGAAACCAGTGATACCCGACCACCCACCACCAGTGCTTATGCCCCCACTACTGCTGGTACCAGTGCCATCATCATTGTAGAAGGTCCTCTGCACAAAGCCCCCACCATAGCACTTGGGTGGCACCAGGCTTGCGTCCTGCTGCGTGGGAGCAAAAGAGAACCCATCCGCATGCTGTAAGGAAGCAACAGATGAAAAGTTACCCGTTAGCTCGTATTTCTTATGGGGCTGATTCTCCATCTCCCGGAAGGAACTGCTGCGCTTGGGAGGCGTGGGAGCATTCCTCTTCTTCATAAAGGAGCTGAAGAAGCCACCTTTTCTGTCCCTGGTGAAAGTGGTCTCTTTGGCATCCTCCAAAAGGCTGCTGGGTGACTTATCCCTCTGCTTGCGAGGCAGTGCAGGAGACCCACTTGTTGGCTGTGTGCTTCTGATAAAACCTAGGCAGAAGAAACAAGTGTGAATCTGCAAAATCAATTTCCATTTCCACCTTCCTATCCTGCAGTGGGATTTATGGGCCTGGCATATTTAGCTGCCCAGGTTCTGCAGAGATAGACTGAGAGAAGCAGCTAGCACTTTTATTTTTGTGTGAGGCTGGTGTGCTTTTGATTTTTTTTTTTTCCAAACTTTTTTTCCTCTTCTGCATGCATGACTTGTCTGTTGCCTATACTGAGGAGGTTACTTAGAAGAGACTTCAGGAGAAAGTGAAGTTGCTCTTTTTTTCCAGTTTCTTATTCCCTTTCTGTAGCTTTTTTCTCCTTCCCCAAATACCACAAGTATAAAAGAAAATCTCTTGTTGCATTGTCAACTTTAGTTTTGAAGCTGCCATTAAAAAAAAAAAAAAAAACAGCAAAACTAAATGTAAAATATGCAGTGTTTTCTATTTTGCTAGTATATAATTGGGCTGCTGAGATGGCCAACAGCCCTAAGGACATAGCAGTGCAAAGCACCTTCCCGTGTCATGTTGTTCTGTTTTCTTCTGTTTCCCTGGCAATTTACACCAGCAGCAAGCTGATCCCAGAACACGTGGCCTCACTGCCACTGTCCCACTGCCCATACCTGGTGCTGAGCTGGAGGCTGAGTGCTCCACAGTATCTTGTGTTCCTTCAATGTTCTCCTTGTTCTCTGCCTGTTTCTTCAGTGTTCTAGTCTTGGAGGGAAGCATGGGTAACCGGGGCAAGTAAGGAACTATGGAGGAGGAGGAGGCTGTTCTTCCGAGCTCCTCTGCTACCTCTGTAAGGAAAAAAAAAATACCAAAAAGGGAATAGATGGAACAGAGACCGGCAAAGGAAGAGGAAGAGAAAATCTGTGTCTCTACTGCAAACCCACACTAGCAAGAAGACATACATGACTGAGAAATACATAGTTTATGGATTTAGCTTTTGCTCAGGTGCAGAGGTATACAGGGTAAGATGTTTTTCATAATGCTCTCAAACTCATTTATGTATTCACAAATGCAGCAAAAAAAGAAGAGAGTGTCAGGATCTGTACAAGCAGTCTGGTGCGAATCTAGCTCTCTGCTGGGTTATGGGTTGCTCAAGAGCTAAAGCCAGCACTGAATGCATTTGCCTCTGTTTTTAATTAAGGTGCCTCCTGTTGATGTTCCTGGGATCCCACCAAAAGTTGTGTTCTCCCTGGATCTGGATCTAAGCTGCTTTGCTTGAGGCAAAGCCCTACACTTCCCTATTAGAAATGAAGACTGCATGTTTCCTTCCCAACACCAACACAACGTATGTGACTGAAAAAAACCCACAACCTCCTGGCCACAGCCAGGTTGGCATTTGTGTGGGCCACTTGATGTGCCTATTTTAGATTTTCTCTGGTAGAATTTGATCTGGTGTGTTTTTTTCTGTAGTAGGGAAGCGGATGGATCAGCTTTGTATTTAATTTAAAAACTTAGAAGTTGCTGAGACAGTTCTGCTTGTCTGCTGTCTTTTATCACACTTCTCACCAGTATTTACCTCCTAGTTGATTATGTTTGAGAGCTGAGTTGCACAGATTCACTCCTAGAAGTATCTAAGTAGAAAATCAAGAGATTAAGGCACCCTTTTTAAAAATGAAAGCTGACAGAATAATATTTCATTACCTAATTGCTGCAGTCAGTACTGGACTGTAATATGCATACATCTTTCTCTCAGTATCACTCACTATTCCTTACTCTTCAGTCTGGGAAACAAGAGGCTTCCTCTAATGGAGGAGAAAATATTCTCTAAATTAACTCTTTGGCATCTTGGTGCCCAGATGAATTACTGTACTGTCCCCTACACTGGTATATGTCTAAAGTTTATTTAGCATTTGTGCACCAATTAAGAGCATGTATTTGCAGACTTATAGTTAAGAAATTAAGTAAGGAACAAAGCCTCTCACAACCTCCCCAGCTAGCAGATGAACCTTAAAAGCCCATCCACAAGAGCTAGTTCTCAGGGGGATAAATTCCAGTACTGTTTCAGAAATAAGGCAACAGGCGCTCTCACCCTCTGAGATGCTCGAGTCGTGGAACATGGTTTCAAAGGCCTGGTGGGTCTCAGCAAAGGATGGTCGGTCTGGTGGGTTCCACTTCCAACCTGCAAAGTGAGAAAGCAGAGTAAATCTCAAAGCCTGAAACAGGTAGGAGATGATTTTCTATTCTGCCCAAGGAGACAGAAAATATGTAAGCTTTCTCAACTGCAGTCAGACTCTGATCTCCTACTATTAAACAGTCTTTAGAGTAATTCATAGATGTTAATTCATAGCAGCAGTCAGTGACCCTACTGTATCCTAACAAACAGATCTTGAGAGGAAGGAATCACTTCTAAAAATCCCAGCTCTCTGCCAGCTCCGCAGCTTTTTCCAGTCTCCCCATCCCTCTTCCTGATTTTTTTCGGCAAAGGAGAATTCCATGTTTGCTACCCCAGCTGTTTGGACTGAACTCATCTAACCCAGTCACAGATAACTGTGTGCAAAACTCCAGGAAACATTCTGCTCACATGCTCTTAATACTGAAATTCAGGCAGAGCCTTCCAAAACCAGAATGTGTGGACCCTGTGGGGGAAAGAGGAAGAGAGTGCACTGCTCCAAGATGGAGCTCAGAAAGTTATGAAAGGGTATGATGACAAGCGTAACTTCCGTAGTTAGAAATCTGCACTAGGGGAATGTACTCTGGAAGCACTGCCTGTCGATTCACCACAGGGTCTGAAAAGTGACTGGTATTCTGCTCATACTGGGATCCATTAATATCATATGAATTCCCTGCTTTTGGGCTTTTGTCAGCTTCCTGAAGGGTTTTTGAAGCAATATCCTTCATCACTACTCAGCTTCTTTGTTTCGTAACTGAAGTTCATCCTTTGACATGCTGAGGATCACACATCGCTGGAGACAGGCTGTAGAATGGCCTCAAAGTCCTGGTTTGTCTGTCTTGTACATTGAGGGCCACACAGATTGCCCGAGTTAGCACCAAGGAGGCTCTTCCCACCCTGGTGCCACTGACAGGGTCTCTCTGCTCAGGGCCGCTTACCTTGCTCAACAGCAGGGCCTGGTTTGCTCCCTAGGATCTACAGCCTTTTGCCCAATATACTCTCTGCTCTTGCGAGACTGAATGAGATTGGCAATGCTCTTAAATTCTGTTGCTGTCTTCCTGCGGCACACTGTAGCTTTTGGTCTTTTATTAGTAGATTTTCGATTTGTTATGGAGTACTGTATATTGAGCTTTTCACGGCGTGCTTGGAGGATGCGTTTTGTGCAACCTTGTCAACTACACGGCTGCTGCACAGGTGCTGTGTTTGCAGAGAACTAAACATCCTTCTAACTTTGTGATTGCACAGTGAGAGTCCTACTGACAAAATACCAGCACAATTTGCCACAAAGTGCGATCTAGCTGTACTCAGAGATGGCAGGTTTTGAGAGTGAATTCTTTTTCCCTAGAGACCAGACTCATTTTGCATCAGTAACCAAGAACGTCTCAGGTGACACGGCCTTTTCCACATTAGCCAACAAAATGGCACATAAGAAGCAAGGCCTTCAGAGATAACTACAGATTTCTCCCACCCCTCCCAGGCTTTGTCCCCCAAACTGGAAGAAGATACTTACATGCTCTCATCAGTTCATAAACCTTTGGAGGGCACCCCTCGGGCTGTTCCATGCGATAGCCCTTTTCCAGCAGATCATACACCTGAGAGAGGTCAATGCCTGGGTATGGTGACATCCCATAGGTAGCAATTTCCCATAACAGCACCCCAAAGGCTGCAAAAGAAAAAAAACAAAATTCCTGGTCGTAAGTCTGCCTTCTTCTTGTGTTGCTCATTACACTGGGGCCTGTACTGCAGCTTGAGGCAGCATCTCTTTCTTGCAGATATTTCAGGCCAGTCTAGGTGAACACATGCTAAAAATGCTACTGATTCATGAAGCTGTGCCCTGGCATGTGACTGTCTCCTCCCCAAGTGTTTCTGTCCAAGCTAGAAAGGAAGTTACTGTCTAGGCTGGCAAAGAAAAACAAAATGGAACTGAACAGACCACTGAAGTGGAGTTTTCTTACCCCACACATCTGATTTGATTGAAAAGGTGTTATAGGCCAGGCTTTCAGGAGCCGTCCATTTGATTGGGAACTTGGCTCCAGCATGAGCTGTGTAGGTATCTCCAGTCATAAGTCGACTTAAGCCAAAGTCAGCCACCTTCACCACATGATTTTCTCCAACTAAGCAGTTCCGCGCTGCCAGGTCCCTGTATAAAGGAAAAAAGCACACACTTTTGCTGGAGCAACAGCAGGGCTTTTGAATACAGTGTTCTGGTCGCACAGCCTGTCCGTCTCTTCTGAACTGGGAAGCAGTCTTTTTACACAGCAGGCAAAGGTAATGTGAGCTTTCCTCTAAACCGTGTCAGAAATTGAGTGGATTTATTCTTAGGAGCAATAAGGTAAATCAGGATTAGGTTTCATTCTTTAAATTCTATTAAATTTCCAGTAATGATAGCTGTTACGATGAGAAGTTTGTATTTGCTAAGAACAGGATGAGATCAGCAGCTCATCACACACTGAACAGCTTTATGGCACAGCTTCATCTGACTAGATTAAAATAGGACATTGTGGTTGACAACATCTTGCACACAGGGCATACATCAGAACAGGACAATGCTCACTTTCATAGTTGTCAGGCAGTCGGGCACAAGATTGTAAGGCTGTGTGCTGGTTTAGGCTGGGACACAGTTAATTTTTGACACAGGAGCTAGTATGGGGCTATGTTTTGGGTCTGTGCAGGAAACAGTGTTGATAACACAGGGATGTTTTAGTTTTTGCTGAGCAGTGCTGACACAGAGTCAAGACCTTTTCTGTTTCTCACCCCACCCCAGTGAGTGGGCTGGGGGTGCACAAGGAGCTGGGAGGGGACACAGCTGGGACAGCTGACCCCAACTGACCAAAGGGATATCCCATACCATATGGCATCATGCTCAGCATATAGAAGTGGGGCAAGAAGAAGGACAGGAGCGACATTCAGAGTGATGGCATTTGTCTTCCCAGTAACCATTACACATGATGGAGCCCTGCTTTACTGGGGATGGCTGAACACCTGCCTGCCAATGGGAAGTAGTGAATGAATTCCTTGTTTTGCTTTGCTTGTGTGCGCGGCTTTTGCTTTACCTATTAAACTGTCTTTACCTCAACCCACCAGTTTTCTCACTTTTACTCTTCTGATTCTTTCCCCTGTCCCACTGCGGGGGGAGTGAGTGAGCAGCCATGGGGTGCTTATTGCCAGCTGGGGTTAAACCATGACAGTCTGCTATGAAAGTCATGGGGAGAAGGTCTTGCAAGACAGTATTTGAAACCAAAAGAGCCAACGGATAAGCCAGTGTGAAACCCAACTCTGGAAGAAAAACCTCCCCAAAAGGAGGAATTCCTGGGCCACCACACTGGTGGCCTGCTCATCGCTGCAATCTGAGATTGTACCAGCTCTGCGTGACTTCACCCACCTGTGAATGAAGTTCTTCTTCTCCAGGTACTCCATAGCAGAGGAGATCTGGGTGGCCATGTAGAGTAGCACAACAGCACTCACTTCCTCCCTGTTGCATTCCCGTAAATAGTCTAGCAGGTTCCCGTACGGCATGTATTCTGTCACAATGTAAAAGGGTGGCTCCAGGGTACACACACCTAGCAGTGAGGAGGAGGGAGTATGTGAATAAAGCTTCCCTTTCTTCTCTAGCTTACCACTATTACTTCATTTGTTGCATTTTGTACCAGTAAGTGTTTCTCTGAAAATTGAAGACTTCCATCTAAATGACCCAGACCAGTGCAGCCCAACTTAAAGGTCAGTGCTTCTGTCTATTTATCTGTCCATCCACTTTACGGATAGAGAGAAACACGTCTATCAAAACACCACTAGTCCTATATAATATACATGAAGGAGTAGTTCCGTTCTTTGGAGGGTTACAGAATGAAATGGGAGTTATTTTGAACACATATGATTTGCTTTTTTTTCTCCTGTCCTCCTTCCTAAGGCTAGAGAGTGGCCAACTGGAAGTAGGTACCTATCAACTGGCAAGATTTCCAGACTGAAATGTCATGACAGAGTAATGTGAAGCCCTTCCATGTGTGCTAGCTGGGTAAGTGATCAGCACGGTGCGACCTGCTCCTAAAGCAGCATTCTCACGCATTCCTCAGATGACTGCTTGCTGCAGTCATTGCAATTATGTACAAAGTATGTATTAGCAGAGGAGGAGGGCAACAGGATACTCATGTCAAATCTCTGCGAACACCCACAGCACTGCTGCTGAATGCCTGTTTATACCGTTACGCACATACAGGAGTGAAACACAACTACACTATACATCAGAAAGAGCAAAAATGCATCTCTCTGATGAGAAATCTTTTAGTCTATACCCCTGGAACCAGACAGGGCTGGGCAGACACTTCATCTGTGCCTGTTTTTTAAATGGGTACAGAATAGTTGCCGTTATTAAAAGCCTTCACATTCTTCACATTTCTCCTTTCATCCTAGGCTTGGCTTGACAGCTTTGCTCCTGAAAGCAGCAAAAGTCCAAAGG
The DNA here is from genome assembly GCF_000699245.1 of Pterocles gutturalis. Taxonomy (NCBI): domain Eukaryota; kingdom Metazoa; phylum Chordata; class Aves; order Pterocliformes; family Pteroclidae; genus Pterocles; species Pterocles gutturalis. The sequence goes on from NW_010135731.1 coordinate 21,012, forward strand.
CAATTAAACACTAGTAAAGGTTTAGGGTGTCTCCTTAAGAATCTTTGTACATGTGGAATTAACAGCTATGCAGGCTATTTAACAGTGATCATCATATCATGCATTTGTCAGTGAAACAAACAGGGCACAGCCAAGCTGTAAAGCCTGCAGATTTCTTCCATTTGTGTGCTGTTTGATCTGACTTGCATCTTCACTGCCTTGACCTTATGTACTTATTTGGCGATACACAGGGTCCCTTACAGAAGCAGTGATCTGGTTGTCTTCTGCTTAACTATGGACTGATTTTTCTATTTAGTGCATCTTTTTCTATAAATATCCCTGAGAATTATGAAGAACAGTGTGCTTCCAACATAATTTTTTTTCTTTCACTTTGAATTTTCTTATAATTTTGTTCTGTTCTATCAGAAAAAAATAAGTAAAGATAAGTAATTTTGTAAATCTGATTTAACTTGGCAGAAAAGGAATCAGACCCTGGTAACTAAACCCTGGAGCATGTCTAAGGCCAAGGGTACAAACTAACAGGAGGCTGATATTGCAAACTTCTATATAATGCATAGGCATGCCTCAAGAGCAAAGCTGTCTACTAATGCAAGTTATTACATTTGATGTTTTATTTAAAATTAGTGTCTCTTAGCTCCAATACTACATAAAGAAGTAAGCTGTTAAAAATACCACCCCATAACCTGACCTGATTCAGAGAGTTACATAAATACAGAAAATCTGCCACTGCAAGACAGATTTCATTTTGGCAGAAACTCAAGTAAGAACAGACAGAGCAAGGAATTTCACTAACCTAACAACTGCACTAGATTTGGGTGCTTGATCTCCTTCATCACAGCAGCTTCTTTCAAGAACTCTTCCACCTCCATGGTATCTTCCTAGATAAACAGAGAGGCAAAAGAAGGGAAAATTTATCTTCATGACCAAGGTCTGCTTGATACCACATATCCTAGCTAAAAATAGATGATGGTATCCCTGTCTCCTTTCTGCTGTTCTGGCTTTTACCAAAGCAAAATATAACAACCTTGAAAAGCTGCCTGGCCGGCCTGCAGCATTGCCAAGTGACAGATCTGCAGTACCCAGAAAGTGACAGGCTTTCTTCTGTTGGTAGCTATTGTGAGAGGAAGAGACTCAGGATCACTGACTTGGTTCTCCTGCCTAGCTAGACAAACTGACCTTACTTAGGGGGTACGTAGAATTGTAGCTGTTGATGTTGAAACAAACAGAAGGTTTTGAAAAGAAAGATAAACGGAGAAGCTGAATTTTTCCAGGAGCAGAAGAGAGGTTGTAGAAGGTATTTCCAACACCTTTGATTTTTTTGAAGCTTACACAGCTCTTCTGAGGGAAGGGAAATGGACTTGGTAACCGTTTCTACAGATCTGACTTAGATGCAGTTCCTGCAGGTGCTTGCTAGGCCAAAATTCCAAACTGTTTCTAAGCCACATGCGCTGGTGCAAGTTTGATAAGCTAACTGCGTTCTGTAAAGCTACTCTCAAGTATATCAACACACTCCATTTTCTGATATTCGTATCGTTAGGTGGTATAATTGAGAACATTACAATTTCCCTACCCTTATCATAAATGAACAATGCATAACAATCTGAAAACTCACCTTTAATGTTTTCACAGCAACCGTGAGATTGTATTTCTTCCAGACACCAACGTACACCTCACCATACTGCCCTCCCCCAAGTTTGTGCTTCATGGTAATATCAGTCCGCTCCATCTCCCACTTGTCGTGGATGGGGGACACTCCGTAGATAGTGGGCTTATTGCACTTGGGTGCTGGGTAATGCAAAGTTGTCACCAGTCCGTCTGCTACTGTTGAGTGATGGTGCACTAGCTCTGCTAGAGTGCTGAAACGGCTTTCTGCTGTCACATATACCTGTTAAGAAAGAACCAGGTATCTACTTAAATGAAGCCAGCTGGAAGCTTTCAGTAACACTGGAAAACAAGTACAGTAAAAACATTCTAATATGTTAAAAAAAATAATCAGAGAACCAGATTTTACAGTATTTGATTTCACCCTGTTGGGTTAATGAATGTTAATCTGTGCCATTTTTACCTGCAGAAAGCACCTAAGATACAAGCTATGACTTGAGAGTAGTGCTGCCTCCTCCCTCATGCTTTACAGGACTAGAAACTGTAATTCTTGTAGCCAAGCAGAAAGCCTGTTTCTGCATCTCTGAATACAATGTACTGCTATCTGATCAAGGTTAAAAATGCTGACTTACCAAAGCTCTGCTTGTTCTCAGTAAACCAACCAATGGAAAGGTATCACCACATCAAGCCACAACTGCTTTGCTCCCTAGCTACTTTCAGTCAGGGTAAGTACTGTCTGCACTTCTTCCAGAGTGGTGTTTGGTGAGTCACCACCAAACTCTTGGCATACGTGCCCTTTTTTACATTAATAAACAGTGGACTTGTTTTATCTCACACACACTCCTCCTCTAACAGTCTGCAACTTGAGATTCTGTATAATCTCTTAATTAATATCCTTATTTCCTCTCCCCACAGCATTGTCCAGAGATCCTTACCTTTCCATCTGAGGTGGTATTGATCCTGTAGTGGTAAACACGTCCTTCGTACCTGAGCGAGATGGATAGCTGCCCTGGGCTGCTCTCGCTTTCACGAACCAGGAAGCTGCCATTGATGAGACTGCTCAGCAGATACTCCGCTGCACTGCGTGACACTGGCCCATGGTACCATGAATGCTTTTCCAGGCTGTTCACTGGTGTGATGTAGTTGCTTGGTACCCAACCCTGCCCATTCTTCGAACGTACCTCACTCCATTCACCATTCTGGTTGTAACCCAGGACTCGCAACTTCTCACCTATGACCAGAAAGAAAAAAGCAAAATAAGCACAGTGCAATCTGTTGGATCTCATTAAAGGAAACACTCACTATCAGCTGCCTAAGCCTGGGTTTGTAGCTTAACAGTAAAAATTCGCACAAGATATAACTAAACTCCTATATATAAAGTATTTATGAAGTAAAGTTTCAGACAGAATACCTAGTTCCCTAATTTATTGCAGTGTGAGTGATGAACTCAAAAAGCTTCCTGTAGTCCAGATTTTTACACTAGAAAGAGATTTTTTTTTTTTGGAGGAATGCGGTTTGTCTCCTTTTGGAAGCCTTAAATGGCATGTGATTTAAAACAGCCCAGCAGCAGGTCATATTCTGATATATGTACTGAACAAAAACAGAAAATCTCCATGCAATTCTTAATTCTTGATTTTCCCCAGTTGAAAGTGCTGAATTCTGTTATTATCAATAATATAAAGGCTTTCCTCTGCTCCTCCCTAAAATAGGTGCCTCCCAGGCCCAGTGATTCAGGGAGCCTAGAACAGAACAACTGTAGCTGGGCTAGACTGTTTGGCAGCGTTATACAAACCTGTGTCTGTCTGTACTAGGAGAACTGCCCGGCAGGTGTCCCTCCAACACAAGTGAGAGAGACTGTCTGCTTACAACCATCAGTTTACAGAACAATCTTCTCTAACTGTGCTCATTCCTATTCCTGTCTGGGGAAGGATTATGCTTTCTGTTTTCTGTTGCTAAGTTTTCAACCTAGTAGCTGCTCTGCAATTCCCAGGCTTACCTTTGGTGATGCTGAGTGTGTTGTCACCGCTTGCTACAAAATCGTAAAGTGCAACAAAAAGATTGGGATCGCTCTCAGTGGCTCCAAGGAGGTTCTCCTTGGAGCTCCATCTGATGGCTTCGTTCAGTGCCTGGGGTTCAACATCACAACCATAGGGGCGGTGCAGGGCCTCTGAAAATAGAACAGAAGAGGAAATTACTTTGTGTACAATTGTAAATAGATCAAAACCCAGCATACAGCAGAGCAACGCTCCTACCGCACAACATGGTCCTTATGGAAAGCGAACACCACACCTGCACGTCTTAGATCGGTCGTTTTCAATCCCCGCTTTGCCGACTGTTGATTCTATAGGTTACTTCTAACAGGGGCTGGAGAAGGGGATTAACTGCCCATATACCAAGTAGCAAGCTATGTATATAAAATTTATATTTAATGTGTATTATATATACTTCTATTCATATACACCTCTATTTGAAAGTATTTGAGCATTCATAGATAAAAAATGAGTGAGAAATTTAAAGTGCTTTTTTTATTAGGTGAAGTAGTGAAGGAAACCTTTTGATGCTGAAATGTTAAGTTTTATGTCTATAGCTTCTGTGGCTTAAGTAGATAGCCTGGATCTGAAACTAACATTACAAATACAAGGTAAGACAGGCTGAATTATGGCACAAATGAGATCTACAGGTAACTGGGACAGTAAGTGATTCAGTATCAGCAGAGATTTGTAATACATTTCAAGACTGTGTTTAAAGAAGAGGTGGAAAACTGACAGGAACAGAAAGTAGTCAGGGTGATGCTAGGTGTTTAGCAGCAGTGTTCCTGAGTGCCCAGGCAGTTCTGGTTTGCTGTTTCAAGGGACAACTGATGCAAACTTGATAGTACAAGGGAGTGAGGGGAAGAATCAGGCTTGTTTCATAGACAAAAGAAGAACAATCTAAATACACAGTGTTTTGTAAACAACTGTAGTAAAAAGCAAAATTGTCTGAACACTTCATGGCAGTGCTATGCTGAGACCATCATTGGCTTTCTAACCCATGGAGAGGTTTTCCAGGAACATGCAGCAGAAGAAATTTCAATATTAAGACAAGAGAAAGAGTGATGATGTCATTTCATACATATGGGCTGCTCAAGGGGGCAAAAAAATATGAAGGTGTAAAGATACAAATATTTTCTCTGGTGGCACAACTGACATAAGTTCCTGCTCCCAATACATATTTCCAAATTCTCTTGTTGAACATTTCATTAAATGCACCAAACTTAAAAAGTCCTCTTTAAAAAAAATCTAAGGCTTTCTTTACTTTACAGTCATTGTTTTGGCCCATTTCCGAGGGGCTGAGAAGTCAGGCCCAGGATGTTTTTAAGTAGAACATTGCCAGTGAACATGTGCATGGAACTGCCCCCTCCCCACGCTCCCAGGAGATTCACATTCAGGAGTGAGAGCTAGTCTATAAGGCACTTTTGAAAAGAGAACAAAGAGCTCAAACGCAGTACAGGACAGGAAAACTGGGAAGTCAGCGAGACATGAAACAGGAAGAGGCCTGTGCCAAGTAATAGGCAAACATATGCCAAATCTGTGTCACAGGACGGAGCTCAAGCCTGGAAAACGAGGACATAGGGGGTTTCCCAGCATCTACATCCAATTTTCCAACTGTATTGTAGGTACATGAGAAAGTCAGTGATTGAGCTTTGTTCTGGTTCGTTTTTAAACACGTAGCTAAGTGGCTTTTGATGGCATTTCTGGTTATCATTCAGAGTAATACTGCTTGCATAACCTGCTCATCTTGCAATTACTTAATAACCCACCTTGCGAGCCCTGTCGAAGCAGCACCCTATCAAGGTTCTCCTGGCAAGAACAGAAGTGACTGGAGATTAAGCCACCAAAATGTCACTTCTTTGATTTCACTATCTGCAGATACAGTATTTACACACATTTCTTGACTGCAGTTAGAACATACTAACCCATCAGGCTGGGTGCTATCATGGAAAAGAGAGGAAATCCCAATGTCTGCTCAGCTACCTACATTATAGCATGGCTGCCCACATCCCACTGGTGTTTTTTAGGGCTGGGTGTGTGCATATGCATGTCCATGTCCAGTTGTTAAGCACCAGTAAAGAACACCAGTTCCTAAATCAATCTCTCTTTACAGAGTAAAAATACATATTTAATTAAATAATACATTCTTTATACTCCTACAGTGACTTGTGTTAGGGAGAGTGTTTTGGTGCCTTAAGCAAAGCCACTCAGTAAATGTGCTATACAAGAAATCTGACTTACATGTCTCTGCTAAGGAGCAAACACAAAAGCAGGCAGTGTTTCCAAAAAGTATCTGACCTTTCAGCTCCAAACTTTAATGGTGTTTAAATAACTTCTTACTTTCAATTATATATCTGTGAAAATAGTAAAGGCTTTAAACAAAAATATACGCATTTGTTCTAATTCAAAGCATGCCTTTGCTTTCTCGATCCAGAAAAGCTCATCAACTGAGCATCCAACCCCTACTTTACAGACAGCAGAACTAAGCATTTAACCACACACTGGACAGATAACCCTGAACCAGCCTAGTACCAGCTCAGCTTAAGAGCTGCTGCAGCAAACCCCATGACCAGCTAAGCCTGCCCACACTGAGCCCAGCAGCGGGCACTTTTGCCAAGGTATAACCAGCAGAAATGCCACCTGCTGCTTAGCGCTGAGCAGCTCTGCCCACATGAAACCATTTGTGGTGCTGTGCTGGATTGCCAGCACAGATTCAAAGCAGATGTGGGATACTACCACTCCCTCGGGAATGCCTAGGAGGCTGGCACGTGTTCTTAACACCCGCTTTATGTACAAAAAAAGCCAGCAGAAGTTAATGTTTGATGAGGAGCTTCAATCACTTAGCTACAGTGCTTACCTAAAAATCACATTACCTAAAAATCAAATGCTTTTAAGAGTTCATGTCTCTCTAACTGCCTTCGCTTTCATTTTCAGAGTGACCTGGATGCTTAGGTAACTGTAAAGGTTACCCAATATCTACTTAAGGGGAATTTACCAGGATATAAAAGTACCTATTGCAGAGTATTACATAATAACCTATGCTGCTCAATCCAGTGTGGGATCTATACCATCCAATATGTAAAGATAAGGAAGGTCAGTCAAACATGACAACCGCATAGACCTCATTAAGGAAAGTAAGATAACCAAAGCATATCACAAATGATACCCCTCCAACTGCACAGTTTGCAAGCTCTATTCACACCAAGAGTAAGGAAATGAACTGGGAAGTTTTGTTTTATATCAGCTCCTGTTAAAGGCTAACCATAAATCATATATTACCACTTTCATTTCCTATACAATAGAAAACATACATCATCATTTGGTGTACAATACATAACCGTGCGAGGAGGTTAGGCTTCATCCATCTCCTTCCTTCTTTATTCCCACAATACAATTGCTTCTCTCCGGATATGAAGGCTTTTCCTATTCAGCCAAGATGTAAGGGGTGTTTTGTCCCCCACCCTGTGCTGCCAACACAACAATTACCAATCTCTTTGGTCCAAGAGCAGGAGGTAGTGAATCAAATCAAGTGCCGAAGTGGTCCCTATTTCTGAAATACTGTTTAACTGCTCTGAAAAATTAAGCATTTCAATAATCCCAAAACCCAGATAAAAGCAGGCAATCTCAGTCCTGCCCATGGCTGGTCTCTCTACAAGACAAAGACAGACTTGAAAGGACCCACGTCCTCCTTGGAGAAATATAGGAAAGGGATAGCATAGCATTACATCCCTGAGCATCATACCTGTGAAGCTCACGCCAGGCTCAGAGGTTTCCTCGCCAAGGCAGCAGAGCAGCTTGCCCTCTTTGCCATAGCTGCTAGACTGGAAGAGGACTGTCCCCACAATCATGCTGTGCTTCGCAGCAAGCAGAAGACGCTGCTTGAAGTCCTGGGCTGCCACTGCCTGCACAAATGCCACCACGTGCAGACGATCACAGCTCACAAGGCTGGTGGCCAATGAAAAAGCAAGTGCTGCTGAGCAAGTGAAGGAGAAACTGGGAAAAACAAGCTGCGTGTTAACTTGGTTATTAGCTGGAAGTGAGGGTGGAGCTTCCCAGGGAACACTGTACAAACAGAGGAAGTGGGGACTGGACTGCAAGTTGAAACAGTTTTGAGATGAGCTATAAAGACAGAGTGTGGTTCCGATAAGAGTTAGGCAACAAAGTGTTTGGGAAGAAAGCAAACAGTTTCCTTGGAGAAATTCCTTTGTACAAATTACAAAACAGATCACCCATTAAGGGGACCGCCCGGATTGATTCATTTTTCCACTCCACATACTATTGCTGGAGCACTACTTACATGAATCAACAGGAAACAATGTTATTGAAAATACGCATCTAAGAGATGTGCAAGCACTGAGCAAGTAAACACTCAAACATTTCAGAAAGAAACAGAAAGCAAGGGCAGTACAGTACGCCCAGTCTGAGATGCATATTTGCTGACTTAGTAAGACTCAGGACAGCTCTCCAAAAAGACACCATCAAATAATCCCTCAAAAAATGATAAGATTTTTTTGATGAATTCTTTAGTTTTCTGGCAAAGGCTGTATGGTTTGTAGAAGGATAGGCTCCTCCTAACATGTGGGCAAGGAAGGGTTAAAGAACAAGCCATCACCATGGCAGTCTCACACCTGGGAGGGTGGTGGGCCTGCAGAGGGGTATAAAAGGGAGCAGGGAAAGGGAAGTAAGTGGTTTGGCCTTTTGGAGGGGGAGAGAAGCTGTTACATCCCACCAGGAAAAAAGGCAGCATTTCTATAATCCATGAACTTCACAGCTCTGCAAGAAAGGCAGCTGTGACACGTGATGAGGACTCAGCTCAGGCTAAAGGTAAGAAATAAGCAACCTGGTTTGTTCCAAATGTTTGTATTTTGTAAGGCTGTGGATGTGGAAAAACACTAAGTAGAACTGTGGATGTGCTATGTTGACAAGGAGTTGCTTCTCCCCACGTGGCCTGTGACATGAGTTATTTCCCCCACTACCATCACCTAAACTATGTGGAAAAAATGACTAGAAAAAGAAAATACCTTAGGATACCTGTATACTGTTGTCTTCCTAAAGTTCTGACCTCTTTTCTTCCTCCTCCAAAACCACGCTCAGCGAATCCTGCAGCACCCTCTACAGTAGTTAGAGGTTGAGATGCCTTTACTTAAGAGCTCCTAGGCTTTATCACTTTTCCTTTTTTTTTTTTGCCTCTTGCAGTTCATTGTTTTCTACACTCTTATTTTCTCCAAGTACTCTTAATTACACTGGGATATGTAGTAACCTTACTGTATCTGTTAGAACACAAAGAATGAGCAGAATTTGTAGAGAAAGACAGCATAACCCCAGAAACATGTGGATGAGCTTTTTGACAAAAACACTTTTCAGGTGGATCTGAAATGATAAGCTACATATGGATTTGTGGCTAAATTAGTCTTAGATGTAATGGCTAATAACATTAGCTAAAATAACAAATTTACTTGTTAGTTAAAACACAACAGATGAGTAATTGGTATTTGGAACACAGAAGGATTAGTAGAAAGTTAGGTTGGATTAATAATGTAACTTGCAAATACATGTATTGAACCTCTCCATTTTAGCCTCTGTCAGAAGAGCACCCTTAGCCAAAGCTTAACGGCTGTCTGGTCTGTTAACGAGCTCCTTATGGGAATTAAGTAGTGGCCAGCACTGGCATTATGGGCAAGTACCACTTTGGCTGCAAGTTTCCTGTAACAGGGCAGTTCAGTCCCTGCACCCTTCTAGACACCCTCTTGAAGGTGTTTCTCAGTGGGAAGGACACAGAGGGTCCCTACAGAGTGTGTGGCAGCTCATAAGGTCCTGTCAAAGGCACCCAGGCAGTCAGAATAAAATGAGGCATCCTTCTACCTTCCAGATGGGTGTTATTTCTTTTACAACTGATTTTCCTAGATAGTTATTTTACACTGTAGTCCATCATCTTGACATCTGCATCCATGCCATCTGCATCCTGTTCCTACTCCCTTCACAGTAAGTGCACAATATAAAATCTTAATTCTGGTGTACTCAACTTCCTCGGTGGAAGAACCCACCTTTCAGGCACAGCAGCTCTTCCCAGCTCTTTAGACTATTCCCTGTGGTGCCCTTCAAAGCCGTTTCCTGAAAGTGGTTACCCTTCCTGTACAACTGAAATCATCCATTTAGAAACATTTTTCTAGTTCTTCCAGTTGTGGGAAAAAGTTGAATAAAAGGAAATCTTGCTGACTATGCTACTTTAAAACTAACAGTTCAGGCAGCTTCTAAAAAAACTCGCTATACTCTGAATTTCTGAACCAACTGTCAATGTCTCTTAAAGAAAAGAATGTGTAAACATGGAATGTGAAAATACAGCTCTGAAAAGGATTTGGTATGGTTGACAGCAGGCTAAAGTGACTGGTTTGTCAATGGAAGGAAGACAAAGAAAGGGTCATACAGTAAATACTGGTTATAGCACACAGTCTCAATCTGATATCTTAGCATTTTACATCAAAACCCATAGGGTGTAGATGTGTGTGTGTATATATATATATAAAATACACACACCGTGTTCTGTCTTCTGGCTCATAACATGCCTCTTTTTCACACAGGGATGCTTGAATACAAGACTACCAAGATCCCTGCATATGCCACATCTTTCACTTTATTTTCACTTTGAGGTTTTAAACTAAATACCACTATAAATATCCATGATGCTGTTTCACACACAGACTCATTTTATCGCTTTTCAGACTACCAAAGAATAGGCCCTGGCCAACTTAGAGCACAGAAACTAGACCATCAAGTAACAAATGACTGCTAGTATAATTGGTATTTTCCACTGCATCTTCAAAACATACATCCTTTTACATCACTAGACTTCAAGATCTTTAACCAGCTTGTCAGTGGGAGGATTTCTGCCTTAACGAATACAAGGAAACAAAATTGATAACACAGCAGCAAGTGGGTTTCCTATTTTGCTGACACGATTGGAATAGTATTAAGTTCTACAGTAGCTTTGTTTCTGAGGCCAAGTCTCAGCACTTCCTACTAACCAAAAATATCCAAGGCAAGCTACAAACTAAAAAGCAAACCACGGCTGAACAGGCCAAGTTCCTGCTGTCTAATAATGTGGTAGCGGGGAAGCAGACCTATGAACTTTCTTTACCCTGTAACAGACTTAAGTCCTTACCTAAACGGACCACCTAGTCTTTCTGCTGACATGCATGTGGCCATGAAAAACACCAGTTTAAAAGAGTCGCACAGCTCACATATGGCTTGGGTAAAATGCAGGCTACCCAATGAAATGCCATTCCTAGGTGTTCCTCTCCTGCAAGCAACCAGACTCCTAATAACGTGGTTTGCTTGAGCTAAGCACAGATCCACGGTTAGTCTTTGGGCCTCCCACAGAGTGGTGCAAGGTTTAAGTACTGTAAACAACCCACTGAATAAAGCCAAGAAATACAGCTCCAAGCCAAGAACTTGGGATGGGCAAGGGATAGGTTTCTATTTGTGGTCCCAGGCTGGGAGAGACTGAATGGGAGGAGACTTCAGAGTCAGTGACAAAATTGCATGATGAACAGCTCACATCCTATGAAAAGAAATGTTTCAAGCCAAGCTGGCAGCACTGTCAAGCCTCAAAATATTAAATATTGTATCAAAATACATCTGAAAGAGAAAAAGTTAATAAAAGTGATCTTTGGTATCAGAGAGAAACAAAGGAGAAACCTAGACATTCGCCATACAGCTTACCTCTTAAATACAGATGATTTTTTTTTTTTTTGCAACACAACAAACTGATGCATGTATTTCCCTGCACTTGTTTTATGGTTAAAGTGGCGGGTCTTCCCCTAGAAGACATGCTTTTTGGCTAGCTTGATATAAAAATTCAAGGGAAGATGAGATTTGGTTTTGGTGTCAATTAATTTTAATTGAATTTTAATTTTCAATTGGAGAAAGACAGATCTCAACTAGTTGCACAAATGTATGAAGAATTCAAGACACTGTCTGTCTACCTGAACATGACAGGAGGTTACTTATGTTACAATTAAAACAAACTGATGTTGATAGAGTGAACTGCCTGTTTTCTGTTTCACTGATTCCAATTATCTTCCTCCTTTGTTATTAATGCTATCAAACATCCAGAGGTGTCCCTCAGCCTGTTTTCTTGCTCAGATGTCAGTAACCATTTCTCCCAATATCAACCTACTGCAGCCCTTCCCTATTTTTTCCTTAACTTGTTCCTGGTAAAGATTTACCTTTTTGGTACACAACCTAGAATGAAATAAATCAAGCTTAAGGTCCAAAGTATTCAGTTAAAAATCTTCATTCATCTAATGCAAGATGCATAAATATCTTCATAGATCAACAGCTGTATAGGCTACAAGTGACCGAACCTTCTACTGAAGTATTTGGTAGCACCACTGTTTTAAGAGAGCATTTCCAAGTAGATGAAGTATTGATCATCTTCAGTACAAATGCTGCTAACTCAATAACCTGTCTCTCATTACCTCAAACACTTCTTGTCCTCACAGAACTCTGGCAGGAAGGTGACTCTAGGATAAATGCAGCTAGCAAAGTGATGCAGGTTTTTATATACACTTAAAGAACATGTTAGGGTGAAGAACTCATGAACACAGGAGAGCTGGACCTAACAATTATCAAAAGGACAATGAATGTTTCCTGTCACACGTACTGGGAATGGTCAAAAGCACCAGAATCCCCTCAAAGGACCAATCTGACTTTCAATGTGCCTCAGGGTGAAGAACCGAAACCCAACAGCACAACAGGTAATGAGAAAAACACTTTTCTGAAGTGAAAGATTTTAATGAAATTAAAATAACATACAAAAAGGATTTTAGAACAAAAAAAGCTACAAATGTAACCTCTTTGCATAATCCTGAATTCTGTATCAAAATGTTACCTTAGTTACTAAGGATTTGTTCAGCTCCTATAAAGCTAGCCAGTTTTGCAATTGCTGGTTATCTAGAAACAAGCAGAGAGACCACCGACTATAGATGCTCTGTATTACATACCTCTTTCCATTGAGTACTGAGGTGATGAAGTTCCAATCTTTGTTCCTCTGAATCTGGCCTATAGTGGAGAGTAACTAGTCCCACAGCGACAGTTTTAGGGAAGGGAGTGCTATGAAGGGATACCCAGATTTCAAAGATAACTGGGAAACTGCATACATGTAGATCAAAAGTCTATTTGACATTCTTCCTCTGTCATGGTAAGTTCCAGTAAACCTCTCCAGTATGAAGGGCAAGAAGGATTAGCTCACCCCATCCTTCTCCAGGAAAGGTGGGATGGCCAAACATTATGACGGCTTACGGCAAGTCATTTAGCACTTTTTTTAATAGGTACATTGGGAGAGAAGTTGCTTAATGTGGATTACACTTCACTCCAACAGAATTCCTGAGGAGCGGTAATACTGGCCAGATCAAAGCCAAGATACGATCTACCTCTAAGCAAATCAAATGAATAGCTACTTACTTACACAGTGCAAAGACAAACATTTGCAGTAAGGGCTCTTCTGCAAAAAGAATACTTGAAAATCATGACTCAACTAACCCCTAAGCAGGCCAGAAATATCTACACTAACGAAGTCTAGCTGGTGAGAGGTTTATTTTGCAGACGTAAAGCACTAACTGATTAGACCTTTGAGTTAACATGACATAAATGTCCTAGCTGCTTTCCAAGTGACATAATTACATCTTATTAGAAGGCCTACAGCATTAGGTTCTCTCCTTAGACTCAGCACCTGGAACAATGACCACATTAAACTGTTTCTCAGCTGGCTCTTTGAAATTGATTTTAGCCTTCCAAGTTAGAGGGAAAACTTGGAAGAAGAGGGTAGAGCCTAATTCACTGACTTGTAATCTCAGGAGTGAAAGAAAATGTCAAACAGCCCAAATTTGAGCTGATGTCACCATTTGAGGCCCAAGTAATTATTTCTGCGAGTGCCTTAGAGGCAGCACTGCTTACCTTTTGGAGGACATGCGGAGGGCAGAGCTCCCCAGGTGAGCTGATACAGCTTCAGTTTCCAGTACATGAGTTTAATTTTTTAACGCAATCCCAAAATGCTTGTTAGCACAGATGCGACTTCTCAGTTCCATCCACCCACACTGAATACGCAGCAACTGCCAAAGCTACACAGCCTGAAGTACTTGTGTTTTTTTTTTTAAATCTCTAGCTAAAAATAAATCACAAAACTGTCAACCTCATTTGTCAGCAACCAATATGCTGCTCAAGTCATTGTCCACAGCCATTTTCTTCTCTTGAACAAAGAAGGATTTTCCTTTTTAAAATATTTACTTCATTTTGATTAAAACACTCTTGTAATCTTGCCTCCTTTGAAATACATTTGTCTTAGAAAACAAACCAGTGTTTCCTTTTCTCCAAGTAAAGCCGAGCTTTAGCATGAATACTTGCCCAAAAATTGCATGCCGTCTTGTTAACTTCAGAACCAGGGAAAAACTCTAAATGTGGATGCTTGTCAGGAGATCCCCAGAGTCTGACATTCAGCTGAGCCCTGGCTGAGGGAGATTTAGCTGTCTTGCTCCTTCTCAGCCCAACGGGCTGCTTTGCTTTTGTGGGGGGCAGTGTGAACACGCACGTATGAAGTCAGAGGAACACATCCATCGTGCTAAACTTAGTTACTGGCTGCTGTGCCACTTCCCCTTGGCGAAACCCAGACGCTTGTAATTGGCTTCACTGACCAGACAAGGGACTCCATTCACCAGCGGCTTTCCAACAGCTGCTAAATAACCCGGGTAACACAAGCCCCAGCCTCGGCAGAAGGAGAATTCCTAGCTCCGTGCTGACAGCTTTGCAGTTCCAGGCTTTGTCACTTACATTTGCTTTTCCAAATCAGCAGTGTTTAGTCCTTGTGTGTCGGAGCCCAGTATTAAGACAAGAATGTACTCACTGAAATAATGTTTTTGGAAAATCCTTTATGGGTTATGGCAGAATTTATTAATAGAGCTTTGAAGGAAAAGAGACGACAGTAAGACTGAACGAGTTCAATACTCCTATTTTAAAAGTAATCAAAGCTACAAAAAAGTCACTGTTTGAATTGCTGGTGTAGTAGTAAAATCCATTTTATTAAAAAGAAGGAGAACTGTAAATGAATAGACAGTTTATTAATAAGTTGAGTGTATCTGGATTGAAAATGCTAACATAATTTAGTAGGTTTGTGACAGATATTATTCAGTAGAGATCTGAAACTTTTGGACAGAATAATAAAAGAAAAACAGTGTTTTAAAAATAATTACTTGAAGTGAGACTAGACAAATATTTGACTTGAAGGAATTTTATGCAGCTAAGATACAAACGTGTATTTTATGTACACCCACTACTGTAGTGGCAACATCTATTGTAAAGTTAGGCACTGCGATTATTTTTTCTTTTTAGGAAGTACTTCACGATTGTTAACATCAAAACTATAGAACATTTAAAGGAAGTATGATAGGAAAAACAAGTCCTGCCTCTTGGATTTAGCAGAACACTTAAGAATGTCAAAAGCAAGTCAGCTAGCTGACAACTGGGATTCTTCAGTCACATAACAACAACCATACTGGGTCACTTACAGCCCAGCATCCTGCCATTACTGTTGCCAACAGAAGTTGCCTGGGGAAAGGTTAATGACATTATTCCAGAATACTTTCCAACCCTCCAACATGTTGCAGCTCAAGGTCTTTCTGAGCCAGAGCTGGCATTGTTGTAGTTAGACTTCCTAACAGGCTGCTTCCATTATTTTGTCTGGTAGCTTTTGTCAGAAGTAATGCAAACTAAACTCCTCACATAAACAATATCCTGCCCCGATGTTTTCAGTAGCTCAACTGCACACTGCAGAATAAAGAACAGGCTCTTATTCATCTTGAACGTGACATCTGCCAGTTTCATTTCATGATCCTCAGTCTGTACAGTGGCAAATCCTGAATGATAACTACCTGTTGGTGCTTCCCCTGCCACTCGTGATTTTTACAGTCCTTTAGCTTATTCCACCTCAGCCACTTCTCTTCCAGGCTGAAGAGTTTGTCTCGGGCAGCTGGATGTTGCTATTGCATTTGGTCACCTTTAAACAGTCCTCTGAGTTTTTTCTAGCTCTGCCATACACCCCTCCAGATAACCAGATGAGAGTTACACGCAGTATTCAAACCATAGCTTTGTACACTGGCAGAACTACATTATTTTTCTATTCCTAAGACTCTGCTTTTTGGACTGTAACTCCAAATGTTGTAATGAACCTGTCTTATTACAGCTCAACTATTTATTTCTGTTGTAGTAGCCAGCACAGAGCTAAACACCTCACACGCAAAGCCAGAGCTATTTTTCTCCATGTACCACCTTCTACATGTTTACACCGAATCTTGTACCACTTCTTCAACCTGCAACCTCCTGCAGTCCTTCAGCCAACTTTTGGCTTTGTCTGTAACAACTAATTATTAGCAGCTTTACCATTTTGCTATTTGCTTTCTTCCTCTTCACATCATTTGTCATAGCCTGATAGCAGCTTTTAACTAAATAAGAGATGAATTGAAGAAAAGTTAGGAAGTTGAGGAAAAGGCATTTTCTTTACTCCTATTTGACAGCTGCTTCATTTCTAGCACCTTTTCACTAAACAAAAACATTAACACATTCCAGCAAGTTATATACCATAAACAGTGCTTAGTACAGTCTATGATCCGGTTAGGTCATCAGTGGGGAGCACTTAAAAAAAAAAAAGACAAAAATGACTTCGTAAGGGAAACTGCTGAACTAGAAGACTGGTTAAGAAAGGTATAATGGCTCTAGGGAGAAATATTGCAGGAGATGGGAAACTTGAATGTGCCTGGATGCAAACAGAGCAGAAACATCCTGTAGATTATGGGTTTTGCTACTAATTCGTTTTCAGAGCAGTAAATAAAATTTTTTAAAAAGCACAACAGTGTGGGAATGAGTGACTTCATTCCCCAAAAACATTAGGCCAAATCTTTTGACCAGGTTAAAGATTGCCATTTCAAAAACCAGAAACTGCATGGAAAATTCTTAGATTAACCTTACATTGTGCTAGCGAGAAAACTAGGCTAGCAAGGACAGAATCTGATCTATAGACAAACATCATAAAGGAGGTAGCTGTAATTCCAGATTTATCTAATAATTTGTCAAAAGAGAAATCCCCACAAGAGCCAAGATCTGTTGCCAATTTCCGATGCTAACCTGAACACTGACAGTTTTTCTACAACAGTGCAAACATTCCCTCCTTATGCTGAGGAAATATGGAAGAAGAAAGTGGTTGTATGGATTTATCTAGGATCTTAAAGGGTTTCGAGGCAATCCTAACTAAATGAAGTCCTATTTTATTGAATTGGTATCACAAAACCTTCTCTTCACCTGGAATAAGTGGAGGCAGACAATGTAAGCTATATTGTAAGAGTAAGGCAAGAAGGGATTATGCACAGTAACTTAAAAGCATGCCAAGATTAACAACGAGAGGGGAAGGGACTAATGCTGCCTTAGCCCCCTCAAAATGCAGATATTCCAAAACTAAAACATAGACAAGTGTTCTTTTGGAGTACTTCACTGAAAAAGTTCAGAGTGCTACTCCCCCGATTTTACCCACATCTATTCCTCTTTTGTTCTGATTTTCATCTGTTGCTTAGAAGTTCTTGAATAGAAATGCAAAATGACAAGGAAAGCACTTGGTGCCTTCCAAAACAAATTCAGCAACTAGAAAAACAAAACAAAAAGGCATTTTGTCATTTGCTTGCCACACAATTACTTGACTAATTTTTCCTGTTCAGAGGGTGAAACAACAACTCAATGTTGACACAGTCAGGCAACAAGACCCACTGCTAGTTATTTAAAGAGCCTTCCTCCCACTTAATGCTGTCATAGCTGTCTGAGACATCTCTCCTGCTGCCAGTATTTGTGGTGGTACGACTGGGATGCTCATTGTGACTGGTCAGCACATTGTCAGCCGGTTTTGACTGAAGGCTGCTCTAGCCTCTATTACTGCTTTGCCTTTGAGTGCCACCTCCTCCAATGCTTAATTTACTCTATTTACTATATATATTCTGAGGGAGGAAGGAAGAGGGAAAGGGCTGGAAATTCCCAGTGGGAGGTCTAACATTGCAGCTCAATCAGCAGTTCGTTTCCTCTTGCTCTGTAAAGTACTGGTTAGTTCCTAAATTGCATCTATCTACAACACCAGTTTTTGTGGATTTTACTGTGGATAGTAACATGCTTTTCTACAGAGACAAGGAGTACAGCACACCATGAACTGGGAGGATGCACCAATACTACCTTGCCTCTTGTAGCACTGATCAGTTTTTACACCACAGCAATCGTGGTAGTGACTAGCAGAAATGCACAGAAACCGCCAAATTGATAGGAATTATCACTGATACATGACGTGCATGAACAAGACAAACACGACTTTCTAAAGCAGAGAAATCAAACCACACATACAGCTCTGAGGAGTACTTGCAGCCCACAGGAGGAAAGGTATCAGTACTGTATCGCCATCAATCAGAGTGGCGAAATTAATGAAGTGCAAGACGACTTAACCTAAACTAGAAAATGACATCTCTGACAAAAGAACATTAGCTGCATTCCGTTTTGTGGCATGATTTTTGCCAGTTGTGCCATACAGCTTGTTTTGAGGGAGGTATGTAAAACTGCTCCTTAATTTAGGTATGTTTTGTGAAATGCGAATTTCGAACTGAGATTGAGACCAGAGTCTGACTGTTGTCATCCAGACGAGAACTTGCTTGCAGCATCCCATCTTCTGGTCTGAAAGGCCAAGAAAGGACTCTTTATCTCCTTAAATTATTTTTTTTTTCTAATTTGACAGAGTTCAACCTCATTCATTCTTCCTCTTACTCCACAGAAAAACATTCCCAGTTGTTGCTGGCCTATACAGCTTGTCAGGACAGCTGACTGCCCGGATTACACAGGGCTATATTGTATCCCCTCAAGAGCCAGCCACACTAAGTGCTTCCTTTGGGACCAGGCTCACTGCTGGGCTGTACCATCACACCAGGTGCTGTCTTGAAGTTGGAAATCCCAACAACAGGCAGTCCTGCAAATGCTTCTCAAAATAATTCTCTCCCTCTTGATTCTCTTCAGTACAAACCTCTTCCAAATCAGACAATTTTGAGTAACCAAAACCATGGTGATCTTGTGCTCAGTTCTGACTTTGCCTCTTGGAGCAGAGGGACAGAATTCTGCCTTTTCTTACAGGTACTGAAAACTAAAGCAGCTCTGGCTTTTGGTAGCTAGGAAAGGATTTTTCAGTTATTTGTCTTCTATTTACAGCAGCTACCTATGGCAATGCTGTATTTAACTGTTCTCTAACTGTAGCTCTCCTCACTGCAGTAGTTAGAAAGCAGAATATTTACCATCCCATGTAGATAGTGCTTCCAGCCAAGGGCTCCTCTATCTCAGCCTTATGGAGACCTCTTATTTAGCACTACTGCCAGACAGTCAGTTGCTGTCAGCTTCTTGAGATGCCACTAAACCCCCACCTTTAAGGGCACTTCTCTATTGGAATCCCATGCTGTTGTGACACATCAGTTAACTCTCAAATTCCTTTGGAAAAGTACCCTTGAGGTAAACTCCAAGATATGCCTCAGCTCAAGAATTGCTATTTGGCAAGCAACAGAGCATCCACAAGCAGATACGGTTAACTTCAGATTGACAGCTGCTGTACCACTGAGGCTTCAAATGGGTCTTTGAGCTTAGGAAGACTTTATAGAATCAGAAGCTAATTAATATTTGAAAGTTATATGAAAGGTCTTTAGAATTAACGACATGTTTCCTGCTCATCTACATCATTGCCAGAAACAGTCTTCCCATTGCTTTCAAGCTACCTTAAGCACTTAAAGCCAATATAACTATGTGCTGCATGGGCTGCTTGGAAGTCACAACTTCCTGGATAGGTCATAGAACTGAGAAGATGCCAAAACTGTCAGAAACAGTGAGGGAAGTGAGGCAGGGAAAGATGTTTATATGGGCATATTATTGCTTTGAGATTTAAGTCCCTTACAGTCTAAAAGAAACCATACAAGCATAACAGCATTAATTTTTCATAAAGTCTGTGTGGTCAGTCCCTGAAAAACTGAGTGAAGAGCTGAAATTTAGAAACTGGAAGAACCCAGCATGTTTAAGCTCCTCCAGGAAGGATGCTGAAGCTCCTGCATGAAGCATCATCAGAGATTCCAGGGCAAACACCCCTTAAGGTCATACTTTCTTCATGAATGATAGATTGCCTGTGCCCCAAAAAAAAGAAGTTTTTTTTTCACTGAAAAGACTAGTAAATTAAACACGCAGGGTCACACCTCAGGTTCTGAAGCCAGAAAAGCCGAGTAACAGCAAACATCAAATTGTCATGATCAAACACACCAAGCAGAATCAGCCCTCAAAAGGACTGACTAATCTAGGTTGGCATGTTCTCTGATTAGTAACGTCAAATATGACTGTGTAGTAAACCTTATACATTGAGAATTAGGTCTAATTAAATGCAACAGCAGATTACTAGTGTAAGAACTTAATTCCTAATTACTAGAGAAATAGACTAGCAGAGAACAACTGGCTTTTGGCAGAAATATTGGTCAAATAATCCATTTGGTTATCCAGCTTTAAGTTTACACCTAGTTCAGCTTGAAGGATGGCCAGCCTCTTCCTTTAGCCGTCAGTCTCACCAACTTGATGACAGCAATGAAGAGCTGCTGTTCATGGGCACTGGGTTATAACCAGCTTTTCATTCAGGGCATACATGTGTAGCATGGTAGAAAGCCATTAAGGCCAAGAACCCAAGGAGCACTGAAGTAAAATATATGTTAAAAATCCCTGCCCTTAAGCCAGCTAAGAGGTGATTCTATTCTTAGAAACTTGGGGAAGTAACCTCTTAGGAAGAGATACTGCCTTTGACTCTTTAAGCACTCACTTTAACTCACTTCTGAATTTCAAAAATTCCAAAAGGACAAATTGCAAGGGCTCATTTCGGATAGTGGCCTTGCTAAAGAGACACAATGCTAAGTGCCTGTGTATAGACTATTTGATTTTTTTTTTAATGATCCTAAACCAGATTCACCAAAGCCCTCCCCCAGGCACAGGAGACAAAACCACTGAACTATTTTGCTAAGGTTTTGAGGGTGTGGACGGACCATGTGGCTAAGTGAACCCAGCAGGCAGCTGCTGCCAGACTGGTGTTGTTTCCCCCGCTCCCAGCTGCCTCCTTGGCTGCTGCCCACGCGCCCGCACCCGCGTCCACCTGATGAGCAGTAAGCTGGGTCAGGAAACCAAACTGGGACTTCAGAGTTTTCCATCGGCTTAGCTCCCTGGACTGGCTCACCACAGGGCTAGATGAGAACCAGGACCAGTAAAGAAGGAGCATGGTGGTAGTGGGGAGGAGCTTCTCTTTTGACAACTTTTCATCAGTTCACCCTTATCATATTGTAATTCAGATGCCCAGGATACAAACGGGCTAGATCCTGTAAAAGTTTACTTCAAGATTAGGTATTTTCCAGATCAGCTTACAACCCCCCTCCATCATAGAAAAAAATTAATGCAAGTATTCTTACTTTGAAAATTCCTGGTGAATCTTTTGGAAATTATGTATTGTGAATATCTTGGACTGATTTATAACGGATTTCACACTACTGGAACTGCTACTGTTGGCCCTATTAAGGGGAAATTACATTAGACACAATAGACACATGTTCTAGCAGCAGGACTGAAACTGACTCACCCAATTAAAATATATGGAATCTAATGATTTTACCTCTGAAGAAAGGGCAGGGCTTCCTACATAATGACAGGTACAATATAATTATGGCAAAACCGACAGTTCTGGCTTTGCTCTTAATACATGCAGGTGGCTGCTGTAATCTAAGACAAATACACGAAATGCAGGTCGTTCCTTTAAACTAGGGAGGAAAAATATTCAGGACTGGGTGTGGAGGTCTCAAAACAGTTTTTTGGGGCACTTTGCCAATGTTATGAAAGCAGTATATCATGTAAGGGTGGTAACCTACTCTCAAGGAAAAAATACAAGTGGAAAAATCAGCATGTGCAAAAAATAAAAAAGTGTAACCTGGGCAGGGCAAAAAGAGGAAGGAGAACTGAGAGCACACTAGTAGAGCAAGGAAAAACACTACGGTCTATATGAGCATTATTTATGTTTAGAGGGATGTGGCATCCACACAGGCTCAGACCATCAGAATTCCACCTCTAGAAGAGGTTAGCATTATCTTGACAACTTCAATGGGAAGATGTAGCCCTTACAACCATCATTAGAGACTTATGAAAAGAAACACTTCAAGTAACTCCTTACCCTAATTAAGATTCATAAACCGAGCTTTCTGCAGCTGTTGAGATTCATCTCCTGGTTTTCTCTGGAGACTTGGGGTGGGGATCACTGTGGAGAGCACAGAGCCGGGCAGACATGAATGCTAACTGCACAGCTGTCTTTGGAGGCATGCTGCTGAAAAACCTCAGAGACCAGGCTGAGATGTGCAGTTGTACTTTTTTCAGATTTAAAATTGCACGAGTGCTAACGTACAAAGTTGAAAGTGAACACGTGTCATCCAGTGACGTGCCTGTTCTTTTACACAAGAGGCAGCCATGATACAGCAGCATGAGTATCTCGTTCCAAACACTGAAGTTTTTCTAAATCTATATAAATTGCTCTCTGGAGGCTGAATTGTCCTCCAGACTTGTTGTAAGATGCAATGATATTTTTCCAATTAGGGTATGAATTCTAGTAAGATTTCTTTCCAAACCCTTTGGTAGGTAACCATTTAGCACCATCAGATGTTTACAACGAAACAATAAGATCTACAATCTTTGCTAAAATGCTTTGTTAGTAATTTAAGAAGAAAAGAGAAAAATGATGTATCAGATCTTGGGCCGCTGCTGAGGTTGGATCTGTTTTGTGGGTGACTGCCCTCACTAGTGCTAACCATGCTGTACCCTTCACTAGCAGTAAATGCTTATTCTCACATGCATTAAATTCACAGCCTACAGAACATTCTCAGTCAGGGCATTCTAATATTATGACTTGATACTACATGAGATATTTTTGTAGCACTTGATATTTAGAATGCCTCGCAGTGTTGATATTTTATTCTCTTGAGAGTCCTACAGAGCAGGATAAAATTTGCACCATGCAGAAGTTCTAAAGCAAAGAAACAAAGTCGTTTGCTAAATATCAGACTGGAAGTTATGGCAGAGCAGGACTCAAACATTGATCAGCCGTCCTTCATAAACTGCAACACTCTGAGCTTTCATTACAAAAATCCGTCGGGTATCTCTCTAACCAATGAGTAATGCTTTCAATACAAAGACATGCAATAATTTGAAAACAGCTACTGTCTCAGCTACTGATGTGCTCTAGACAAAACCTCCTACGCTTCCTCACACTAATGAAGTAGGATTAAAGCAAGTAGCTTTAAGTTCAAGCATCAAAAAAGGGAAGAAAATCTGTCATAGGACAAAGCACAATAGAAAGCCTCTACAGCCAAATTTGGAAAAGAAAGCATGGGCCTGTGGAAAGGGCGCTGCATCAGTTGCTCTGTTACAGACCTGTTGCATAAACCGTCCTGTGTACTCATGCCTCTCACTTCTCTATGTGATAAAACGCTGTCTTCCTTTTATAAACTTACTATCCTACCAGTGCGAAAAAAAAATTAGCTAACTAAATGGCATTACCTATTAGAAAATAGTTTTCTTAACTGCAGGGATTTTTATTCACGTCGATATCTCAATTTTTCAATATTTAAACAAAGATGGTACTTCCATGGGGGAAAACCATCTTCTTGAATTCCTGCATGTCTGCATTCCTAGTTTTAGAGTTGGCATCCTTTGTCTGTCAGCAAAGGCAAGGAACTGGGGAAGAAACTGTTTCACCAAGAGCACAGAGTCAGATAGGAAGACACCATGCTAACAGGGCAAGAAGGAAGAGGGCCTACTCAAGAAATCAATAAAACACAAGGAAGAAACAGGCAAATTAAGTTAATGAAAACAACAGGAAGGATAAAAAGCACAGAAGAAACAGAAGGTCCTGTACATTGAACAACACAGAAAGGAACTGCAAGGGCAGAAAGTAGACTTAAAGCAAGGAAAAGTAGAACAGCAGCATACTATAGAAGATCCCATGGTACAGAGAGAGAATGTTACATAGCAAAGGAACAGAATAACAGAAAGACTAAACTGCTTTGCTATGATTTCCCCCGTCTCCTTTTCAGATTGGATATGGCTCAGAATAAAGATACAGGCAGCTGAGCAAGAATGCTAAATGCTCATAGGAAAGCAAACAGTTGTTCTTTCTAATTTGTCACCAGTGCCAATTCCTGGACATTCAGTTCCTTTTCTGCTTTGAGCAACCTGGGCTAGTGGGAGGTGTCCCTGCCCATGGCAGGGGGTTGGAACTAGATGAGCTTTAAGGTCCTTTCCAACCCCAACCATTCTGTGATTCTATTCCATGACTATTTAAATTTCTAAAAGCACAAGAACAATCCCTGGAAGGGTAACCTTCAGTTTGGTGATATGAAGCACCGCTGTACCAGAGCAGTTTATTCTCTATACTAAAGCCTGCTTCTCTGTTAACAAATCAAGATGCTGCTTCTATAATAGCTTTTATGGTTTCAAAAATTACAAACCCAGCTCCCTGTAGGCTCAGGGGGTGGAGCACAGGGGATAACTATGTGATGAAGAGTGTTTTAATCTTTCTGTAAGAGGAAAGAATGGATGGGTGGATGTAACACATCTGGATTTCAGCCAGATGCCAAGGGCTGAAATGCACTGAGATCTCAACACTGTAACAAATTAGGAAAGTGTGGGGGAGAAGAAAAGGACAGGTACCGCATAGCAGAAGTCATGCCTTTGCTTTTACATGATAGTATGTAAGACAGGAAGTCCGCCTTGCATTTTAAACAGATTTTCCTATCTCTTTTCTAGTAGTCTCTTTTAGGACTGATTTGTGTGTTTCTTTTAGTGTGGCCTTTCACTGAGTAGTATTAAAAAGAATAGTAAGTGACTTCTAGAAAAACACAAATGCATCCTCATTTAGTGTGACAACCACCCCACAGCTGAGCAGTCAATGATGAACACCACACCAGTGTTAGGTGATTTTTTTTTTGGTATTTATATGCTTAAACCCTAAACACCAGGTTTAGGATATCTTTGCAGACATCTTCCAGCCAACAACCCAACTGTAGGAACGGTCACTGCAATTCCCTCTGAAAAAAACACAATACAAGCAACCAAACACAGTACACCCAGGTTCTCCATCTGTTGCTAATCCACTGTAGCTTCAGCCTCTTTATGGAAGTTTGATAGATAACATCCAGCACAGCACGGTGCTTTGAGCTTCCATTTCAAGATTAACACAAACACTAACCTTCTTTCAGACCTATTATCATGCCACAAGTGTTTGGAATTACAGGCTAGAACCACAACAAACACAGTTTCTCTAACAGCCCACAGGATGAGACAAGAGTGCAGGACTGAGCATCTAGCCTGCAGACAGCTCTTCTGTGTTTATTTATGCAAAGGTTTTGAGTCTAAACATCTCCATAAAACAAGCAAGCATTACGGCCATGGTACAGATGAGAAGTGCACAGAACTAATGAGAAGTGACTCTTAATTTAAGGGCTCAGGTTACCTAGCAGAAGTATCAGATTTAATGTCTTTTTGTGCACGAAAGGTTGCCTGCATACTTAGACGTAAACAAGGTGGAAACTCTCTCCTACCAGCCTATGATGTTATCTAGGATAAAACCCAACAGAAACAAAACAACTAAAAAGGAAGCAGTTCAGCTCTTAAAGGCAAAAGCAAAATAAACATGTATCCCTTAAATTGTAACATGGCTACATCTGCCTTTTGATAGGTGGATCTTGCCTGCTTTCATAAACCAAAAGTTACTTAAACCACTCTTCACCGTAACACAGTAATGTTGAAAATCACCCCCCACTTTTCCAAACAGAAAAACCCTTTAGCAATGGCTAAATTAAGTCAAAGCATTGCAGCACCCTCTCGTGGTAGGCTGGAAAATCATGTTCTCCATAAAGAGCTGAAATTAATCCTGTTTAACTTCCTTACTTTAAAATTCACACAGCCTCCTGCGTGCTGCCCAGGCTCCTCAGCGGACATGGCAGCTCTGCCCAGCATGAAGCTGTGCTCTTTCGTACTCACCTGCTGCCCGCTGACAGCGCGTGTTTCAAAGCCTGCTCCAGCATAACAAGGTGAGCTTTGTGCGGAGAGGGGAAGGCTAAAGAAAGCAGAAAGGCTGTCTAAGAGGTTCCTTGTAGTCAAGTGCTGTTCTTGAACACGAACAAAGTACTTGCTGGCAATGCCACACGCCTATCAGCTGCAGGGTAATTCTGTAACAGCTGATGCACTACAGCAAACGTGCTAATAATCAGCACCTGGGGATAACATTTCCCCATGTGTAAAGCAAGAAAACTAGCACAGCTCACCTGAGTCTTAACAGCCTATGATCAGGTTGCCTTAAGGCATGCCAATTTCCATAGTCCAGGAGGCAAGAGAGCATAATGCCAGGGCTCAGCCCATCCACCTGAGAGGCCAGCTGAGCATTATTCTAGAGCTAGGCTGCACCTAGGAGTAGTTACATGCTTTGCCACCAACACTTAAAGAAAAACATTTTATTTAGCAGAAACACTAACAAGGCACATAGAAAAAGTCACTGCACTTCTACCATGGTGCAAGCTGGTGTGTTGATGAAAAGGTGCATACCAAGTGTCTTATTTAAATTTAGTTTGGCAAAAAATAGAGGGAAGCTATACAGACTTATTCACATCAAAATAAGGAAGAATCAGAACTTCCCTACAAGACTACAGACAAGCTTAGCTTTGACAGACTCAAGAGCTTGGCCTATTTCAACTTCTCAAAGCATCTGTACTTCTAACTAGGTGCTAAAGTGCAGGAATTACCACGCAATTAAATGACTCTGATTTAGAAGGAAGTGCCCTCTTTAAACATTTTACCCCTAAAGAAGTTATATTTAATTATGATAACCTAAAAACAGAAAATGAAAATATTTCTGACAAAACAGATTTAGTACTGTTAGGACAAAAGCAAGAATTAAACCTGCTAGACTTCTGTTTCACAGGATAGCTATGGCAGGGTACTCAATCATCATCTGAGCATTTACTCATTTTGCACATCAATCCTAAGCCATTTAATGCATCTCTGGAAGAAAAAAAATATGAGAAGTGGGATAGTTGTTCTTCTGTAGTTTATATCAGACTCAAATGCATTATGTTACTCAAAAAAAAAAAAAAATCTGTTTCTTCTAACATGAAAAATCAGCTCCTTTCTCACAGCTACATTGCAAACCTTAATATCCACAGTTTTTTGAGACCCTGAAGAACAAAACTAAACGTAACTTGAAACACTAGCAGTGCAAGACACTATATATCATTTTCCTATTTATTGTCAGGATCTTCTGTACACAAAGCCTTTTTAATCTGATAAAGTACCTCTGCTTTCCCTGTTTACTCTTGGGATTTAAAAAGAAAAAAAGCCATAGATCAAAATTAAGTAAAACCAACAAATACAATCCTGAATAACAAGCATACAATTCATGACTAGTGGAAAAGTATTCTGCTGTGCTTCACTGGGTAATTGGGCCAGAGCACAGGTTTCACACTGATATCAATGACAAAAGCACTGTTCATCCCTCCCCAAGCTGTAGACATCTCCCTGCCTCAAAAAAGGATGACAAAACCTACCCAAACCCCACTCACCTTCCTAGCCAGAAGACAGCGTGAGAATTCCCCAGGGCCTGCAGAGCGCTGCCTCTCACTATTTATATATGTTACTGCCACAAATTATAAAACTCAGCATGGCTTATTTTATGCCAATCCAATCAGTAAAAAAAAAAAAAAACAGGTTTGAAAACAACCCAGAAATGAGTGGTATCACCACAAACTGATCAAAGAAACAACTTTCAGAGCATCTGTTCAAGGTCTCGCCTATACTACAGCCTTTATGCTTTGATCAAGGTGCCATTCTAGGGGTAACTTTACTGAGACTTGACTCTATCAACTATATTCTGAAGAACACATGTAGGACATTCAGCAATTTGAAGTTTGAAGAACTTGCTATTTTAACTTCAGTACCTTAAAATCTGAGCCTGAGAGCTGCCAGCTATTAGATTGGGGGTTTTTTTATTTGCTGGTTTATAGACCAAAAAAAATGAAAAAATTTATAGGAGAAAAGGAAACACAAATCAGCTCTCAGACAAAGGACACCTTCACTTGTACAGAAGTGAACACTGGACATAAAGAAAGCTTTACAATTAAAACCTGTGTTCTAAGAAAAAAAAAAAAACTGCATTAGACACCAGCAGCTGGTAAATCCATGCTCACACAATCCAACTCAGGCAGTATAAGCTTGAGTTCTGCTGCACCCAGTGACTTAATGGAGGAAGGAAGCTACACCGCTACTTCAGAAAATGTTCAAGGTTATTCAGATCTCTAAGAAGAGTCTATTTCACTCTTCCTAGATTATACAACTTGCATCAATTTTTTAAAAGTTTGCATAAACAGACTTTTTTATTGCTAAACAGTCACCAGTTTCATTAATTGGCAAGTATATATTAGATTGCTGGACTGGAAAGAACACTTTAAAATCATTCCTTTTTAAATCCCTTCAAGGCTAATCTAAAAAAACTTTTCCAGTTTTCTTCTATTAAGTAAATTTCAGAGATGCTGCTATATCTGTATCTTGTCTCTACTTCTGCTCTTGGCTTTTCTAAGGAGCAAGACAAAATTGATATTCTCATCAGTTGCACAGCTTCCCACAGGTTTCTGAATAGCAGCAGTAAAACTGAACAGTCTTGTTAACTCTGTGACACTGCTGGTTAGCAAAATGAACCCTGAGCAGCAAAGGCTCTGAAATAATCTTGTGAAACTGAGTTGACCCTGTAAGCTAAGGAAGGCCTCATTATATTAATTTACACTCCAGCTTGGGTTGGAAGGGTTATTTTCACAATCCAAGGGCTACAAAATTAGAACGTACAAACGTTTTTGGTTTTTGTCTAGAAAACAGATCCATGATCTGGAAACACCTTTTGGACCCCTGATGTTTAGGGTAAATGTAGGAGGTAATACTAATCTACTTGGATATGACAATAACAAGCTACTAGGCTAGGCCGTGTTGGAGAGCATAGAGATTAGTGATAGGAAAGTGTTTCTTCACTTAGCAATTCCTGTATGTTTTGGTGTGTCTACAGGTATACTACTCTCTACAGTTAACTTTTCTAAAAATTATGGGTCTAATTGAACACAGAATCTGAAAAACACCACCACCTCAAGACCTATGCTACATACTACTGCCATAACAGCCAATACTAATCTTACTTCTTCCAACCAGAAGCAAGCCTGACAGGCATGGTGCTGAGCACGCTCAACCTGCAAGAAAAGTGATTATTGGTATCTTATGCCAACCCACTGTAAATCCCACCTGTGAACTCTAAAGAGCGTATATGGGTATTCACTACTCAATCGTACTTGATTCCACCTCTGGTAAGAAGGGAATGGGAGAAGGAGATCTTGTTGGTAGGTTCTTCCTTCTCACAATGAACAGTTCTGCAAATTAACATTTGGTTGTGCTCTAGGAGCTGATATCGGTCATCAGGTATGTCAGCTGTGAATTGGCCAGGCAGTTGGACAAGGTGACTGTTGTAGGTCCCTTCCAACTGAAATAGTTTTTTCTCTTCTTTGTAGGAAAACTCCCCCAAACGGTATGCTGCTCATTACAGGGACACCAGTCAGTAATCCACTTCTAATTTATAATAGTTCAGTTTAGAAGGCCCACCTGTCTCATTGAACAATTATTAAACATACCCAAGATTGTATTTTAAAATATTATCTCAAAAGCTGAACAGTTGAAATACAATCTCCAGCGTACTGCAATGCACTCTTAGGGAGAAGCTGACAAGATCATCTTTTACCCTTTTCTCTTTTTCCAGTCTTTCATTATTCCCATTCTTTCTTTTCCAACATGGTCTGTCTTTCGAAAGATCCTGTTCTCCACAGTTGTTCATCCTACACATCCTAGCTGAAATTACAGCAAATAGGAACAGCACAGACACGCTTGATGTTTTGTTGCTGGGATTATCATAGGAGAAAGGAAGGAGAAATAGACTGGGAGGTCCATAGGGTTTCAAATCCAGAATGTTCTCATCCTCCTATCCTCTAATTTGATTCCTAATTTGACCCCAACAGCAGCGGCAGATGTTTCCTATGCCTTTGCTACTTCAGTTTCATTTTAGTATTCAACAACAACAAAACCATGAAACAAACCAGGAAAGCCCAAAATCCAAACCAGTAACTTTATCAAACTAAAGGATGAGGGGATGCACAACTGTCCTATAGAAAATGAGTTTTCCTTCACAGAAGAGCTACTTTCTTACATAACTGTAGTCCCAATTCTCACATCACTATTGTCACAGAATACTTTCAAATCAACATAAGCGAAGCTCCAAGTTCATTAATACATGTAATTATTTTTAATGGGAGTATCATAGGAAGATTAAGATCCTCAGGACAATGCTTGGGAGGGAGGGACAGGAGACAAAGGAATTTCTTGAAGAAGTTCAGTCTTAAAAGCAATATGCTTAAATGGCCTTTAAAGAGCACGAGAAGATTGAAATAAGTGAAGTATTTCTGTGCATCTTTGTCTCCCCCTCAAAAAAAGGCAAAGTTAATTTTGGCTGTTTTTTGAAATTCCTGGGCTGATTTAGCTGATACTGAAAGCCACCTATTAAAAAGTTAATTTATACACAGTTGCAGATAAGCAGTGGTACTGGGAGATGTGCATGTCTTTATAGAAAGCCCACAAAGCACATGAAACTCGCTAAGCAGATATGGGTAATATAACTAAGCTTTGTTGTTGTGGTTTACAGTGTTACCAACAGGAAGCCTCAATGGTTTTGTAACAGTCACTTATTCTAGAGAGAATAATCTCTATGGATAATACCAAGACCAGCCTTTAAAATAAAGTATTTCATAACCACAAAACCAGAGAAATGTCAGGGATGATGTAGTAACGGTGAGAGAACTTCAGACCCAACAAGTCAACTGTGTTACCCTACTCAGAGCAAGGTTTTGGTTTTTTCCTGCTGTGTTGAGGGAAAAAGAGACTGCTGGTAGTCCAAAAAACTCCAAGAAATAGTTCTTTACCAGTAAATACTCTTCTGAATGCTGTTAAGAAGGAACCTGTATGCCTACTTCACCTGGAAAGTCAGACAAGGGGCCATTTGCACTACAGCTACCAAGCTTTGCGTCATTCGTAATTACACACTGTTGAAAGAACTACTAACCGTTTGGCAAGCAGTGATTTAGGATATCAGATTCTGAAACAGTTATAGTGTAGGCGAGGCTTTAGTCTGCAGTCATCCATCCTTGGCTTTCTGAAATACAATCAGGTGAAAATGACCTCGGCAAGTCACTAAACAAAACCCAACCATATTACTTTTAATAACTTTCAGACACGTCCTACTGGAATCAGTATAAACTGCTGTTTCTTGTTTTATATCAGTTGGATTTTAACACAGTTTCTTAGGAGTGTGAACTAGCCAGCTGTCAGCAGTATTTATGAAACAGTTTACGGATAATAAGTATACTGGAAACATTAAGTTGTGACAACTGAGAGAAATGGGCCAGAATAAATCATGCTAACGATCACCTAGCTTTATCTAGAAAACAAAGATCTAAAAAGTACTTCAGCAAGGACTGGTCTGCTTTAGGAACAAAAAAAATCATGACATATGCTGAAGTAAGTGGGTCACAGAAAAGGTCACTTCTCCTGAACACCAGTGAAAACATGATTTCAAGCCTACTGTCCCAGAATCTGTAATTAGTACCAGCCATAAAATATTCCTGAAGCCAACCCTGCTTACAGCATCTCTAGGAGACAGTCCAACTATCTTCCAATTCTAATTACGTGAGCTGTCAGTCCCCCCAGATTGAAAAATATTATTTAAGCCACTTGTGACAATTTGCTTTTGTGTCCAATAGCTTACACGTTCACTTTCCACCGATTTGTTCACTTGGCCATGTCCCTATTTCCAAAAAAAAATCCCACAATTTTTTTTTTCCAAAACATTGCACTTGCAAGCAATAGCAAGTTTGTGAAATATTGCTAGAACAACTTGTACCACACCATCTGCTACATGTGGAGAACTGAGAAATCAGAGATCTGTCTAGGCTTTGAAATTTGATTTTTAAGTTAGTCCTGACTAACTTAATCTTTTTGAAGTAACTTCATCTCAGTCTTACCTTCTTCAGACTAAGTTCCCCTGTCTACGTGAAAAGTACACAGGAAATATCCACAGGCCAGGAATTATACCAGATTGAAAGTCCATATTCTACTGTCCCTTCCATCAAGTTGGTAGAGTCCTCTCCTTTGTGAAATACAGTACGCAAAAATCCCGACTCAAGACAAGGTATAAAAATGAGCATTGAATGCAGCTGAATCTGCAGGAATAATTTAGATATCATGGAGAATGATGCAATAGAGAACACGCCTATAATTTCATGTTCTACAAGAGATGTTCCTCTAGACACTTAGCTGAACTATCCTTTATTCCCCAAATAATTAGTTACAAGTTATTTATACACTATGGTCCCACAAGATTTCTGATTTATAGTACAAAGAGCCAGGCACTGAATACAGTTATTATATTCCATCTGCGCAGGGCATTTACTGACAGGAAAGTCTGCGGGCAAGTAGCTCTGGCCTGAGCTTGCTGCCTTTCACTGGGATGAAAAATAAAGAACATTTTAGGCAGCCCACAAAGTGCAGTTGTTAAACTGACCCTATGTTCTCTTCTTCTTTCCATTTTCCTGTATCCAGCCGTTCAGTTTCACTGAATTTCAAAAGGACAGTGTTATTTACGCTTCTTCCTATTTTAGAATGTTTTTATCATGTGTCATAGTACTCCAAGAGCCTTAAGGAAGCTTTAATGATAATTTTATTTTTAAAAGTATAGGCTTATCTTGCCTGACCTCGATGCACACAGTAAAAGGTTGCTAAACTCCTCCTCTAGAAAACAAAACAGGGAACAAATGTCCCATGCCTGCTGGATCAAAAGCTCAAGTGTGGCAGAGCCTTCTGCTACCCCAAAATATATCACCAAGGCAACTGTGTCAGTATTGCAAACAGGTATTGCAAAGACTTCCTAGCCAGGATTTAAATAATCTGATTTTCCCACAGTATGTTTTCTACAACACTCAGCAAGTCTTTTCGGAGATGAAAAGCATGCTAACACCATTCCAAAGAATATCTTGGTACAGTAGGCAGTTATCACTGCTCTTGAGAAAGAAAATTAGAGCATGTCACTGTTCAAAGGTCATACTAGGAGTCGAGTAGAGCCCATGTAACTTGGGAGTTGTTGGTTGTCATCAGTTGTACCCCTTCCCTCAAACTACTGAAAGGATAAGGAGACAACCTACTTCCCTGTTCTTTCTGCTGTTCCTTCTCTGAAAGGGAAAGCAAGCTCATCCTGTAATGGCACCAAGTACTACTTACCTTCCCTGGTTGCACTGTAAGAATTTGATCATAACTAGTGTTGACAACAGCTTCTCCCCTTGAGTTGTTGTCCCTGCAGTACTAGTTCATTCTGATGCAGTGCACATGGGAACACTAGTGTTTGAATGATCCTTCTGTTTATGCTCTTCCTTACTAGCAACCAACACACTTGATGATCCATTGCTTGCTTTTATAAGTCACAGATTATGTGCCAGGAATGCTCACAAAGGGGCACTTCAAAGGGCTAATTGCAAAAGGCTGCAAAATCCACGACTGGCTTTTGCATCTTGGAGAACTCTGCTCCATGGTTAACAAATCACACCAGTCAGTATACCAGCTTGCTTAGGACTTTCCTGTTCAATTTCATAGCTGTGCTCACAGAGTTCAACACTATGGTGAGCTGAAACCCCCAGGAGTCTAGGTCTCTGTTCTCACGATAGACCAGTGGGGTGCTACAATACAGATTTCCTTGTTCTTTACATAAAACATAAGCCATCTTCAAAGTCCTTGCTTCATCCAAAAATACATCCTGAAGTGGGTAGTGCCTGTACACCTGTAGTGCTTCTCCAACACAACTGTAACACAGCAAACACGCTCGGGACAAACTGGCTGAACTCATCTCTCGATTTTTCAGCTGCACTTCAAGTTAGTTGCATAAAAATGCTCATCTTGGGTTTTCTGTAGCCTAGGATAAGATATCTTACACTTTATTGATTTGACACAAGGTGTTCTTCAAAATCCTCTAGCAAAATGGGTCTGAGGCTGAAAACATCATTTACTTCCATCCTTTTAATAAACAATCCAGAATAAGTAACCCCTCAAAAGGAACTTTAGCAAGAGTACTTAATAAGGTCCATGTTGCTCCTGACACAGTATAGTAAGAAATCTGACAACGTGAGCTGAGGCAGGGATTTATACCTGTAAGGGTCTAGCACAGCCAATGGGTTGTCTTCCTCACATCGAGGACTATATCGAGGGAAGTCAAGGAAGGCAGATAATCCAGGCTCATCCTTTGACTAGCTAGTTTAGCCACAATCCTGTGCTTTTTCCACCACTTTTCATGTGATGGACTGTGAACACATGTCCTAGAGACAGGATGGAAGGTCAGGTTCAGAAAGAAATTAGTAAAAAAGAGGAATCTGGATCAAGTAATAATGCCAGCAATCACAGCATCTCCACAAAAGAAGCGTGCCACTTAAAGGAAGCAAGCAGAAAGCCGGGTTAAGTAAAACAGAAGAAGGTGGTCAGGAAATTAAAAATAAACTGGAACAGGTTGCCCAGGGAGGTCGTGGATGCTCCATCCCTGGAGGCATTCAAGGCCAGGCTGGATGTGGCTCTGAGCAGCCTGGTCTAGTGGTTGGCTGCCCTGCATATGGCAGGGGGGGGGTTGAAACTAGATGATCACTATGGTCCTTTCCAACCCAGGCCATTCTATGATTCTATGATAAGTTGAGAGAAAAAAAATCCCTCAGACAAAGGGAGTCAGAATCACAAGAAAACAATTTATTGGAAAAAGAAAGTGAAGTTCAGGTTCAGGAACACAACAAAAATTGTTGGCTATTGCTCAAGACAAGTATTTAAATACGTACCCAACTTTGACTAGCATTTGGTACAGATTATCAATAGTGAGTTTTTCACTCATCTCTAGTAAAATGTAGATGTAATCAGGGAACAATTTAACAGGGCTAAGGTATTCACCAACACGGGACAGGAGTTTGAAGCCTGCCCTGAAACTCTTAAAAACTGGATTGCCAAAAAACCCCACCCCTTTTACCTGATCTAACAGAATAAAAAGCTCTATCTTGTTTTCAACAGACACATCTTCCTTTACAGTGTGCAAAGAAAAGAACAGAAGCAACAAAAACCTAATTAAAATTACATCCATTACCTTACCACTGAAACAGATAACCTAAGCAATATAAATGAGAGAAATAATTTTTAAAAATACAATCACTGTTATCACAGAGAAATGTTCTTTCTATATGCCACAGAACAGTTTTATTCAGAGGATGTTGGCTTTCTAGGCTCACTCTTGTTTCTAGTTCTATGGAAGGCAGAGCAGAAGGGATGGCAGAGCACATAATTTGTCTTCTTGGTGTCCATGGATGCTTAAGAAAGCTTTTTCTCTCCACTCCCCTGACACTAAATGTAAATAGTTCTCCCTACCTTCTACCTTAAAAATGTAGTAGGGTAGAGGCAGGAGCTAGAAGGATTTGTTCAGAATGCTAAACTAAATTACTACTAAAACATGCAGCAATAAATGAAAAGATGTGCTTGAGTCAGTCTCAACCGTGTTATTCTGAAGTAACTACACATGCTGTACCACACTTCCCACAAACGTCCTTTCTGTCCTTGCCTTGTAAGAGCAAGAACCAAATCGTCACCTTGGTACCAAAACACGAAAAGACAGACAGTTTGTCTCTAGCAAGAGTCTATACAGCAATTTTGCTCTGCTTCTAAAGACTCTGACTTCAGCGTATTGAAAGAAGCGGGGTACACACGTAACTTCTGAGATCTGCTCCTAACACTGTGAATTTGCAGTATTAGTCTACTATAGTAATGTTTTTGCCAAAGTGCCTTTTAAAGTACAAAAATACAAAGATGGCAGAGTTAAACATGAAGTTGATGATACTAAGGTTGAAAGACAAAATAAAATAGTAATTGTTAGCTTTAACTGTAGTAATAGCGGGTCAGGTGTTTCAGCAAGCAGAGAGTTCTGCTTTGGTTTTAAGTTGGTACTGCTCCCTGAACTCAAAAGCTGTGATAACACTGAGATTTTAAGAACCAGATTTAGTGCTGTGTGCTTGTGTGCATAGATACTTACATGTCAGCAGTCACAGCAGACGATATTTACATTTAGACTGCTGGTTGCATGTTCCTTAATCTTTTTGCCTACGCTCATTCTATTGAGCAAAAGAAAATATACACTGCTAGAAACAGCCTTGCTCTATAAACGTTGACATCTCTCCCCATAGCAGATTCAGTTCTTTAGGATTAGAGACGCATCCGTGCATCTATTCTCAACATGCTTGTCAAGGCAGACAGGTTTTAGTTGATCAGACCTTCCAAAACTTGTGCATTATATTAAGATGTTGCCAAATAGATATAATAACAAAAAACATAGTTACAAGGGGGGATGTGAAGTTGTGGGGTCCTCCTAAAACAGATTCCAGAAACTAATCATGTTGCATTAAACATTTCAGTATCAGTTTACAGCAATACGAATAGAAGTGAACAGGCAAAAACTTCAACTGAGAATCAGATGTCAGCTCTAACATCCCAGTCAAAACAAAATCGTTTGCTCTGTCAGGAGCTAAACAGCAACAGAGACTTACAGATCTAGAAGGGAAAGTTATAAGCGCCACAGTAAGCAGAAAGACAAAGGCACACCTAACGTCTACCTTTGTAAACAAAACCAGAGCCAGGAACCGCTGCAGTGACAGCTACAAAGCACTGCAAGCTCGGGTGCCCAGCCGTGCCCCCCACCCCGCTGTGGCTGCGGGG
>NW_010135732.1:0-8681 GCF_000699245.1 Pterocles gutturalis
CGGGCCGCGGGCTGGGGGCGGGCGGGATGCGCCCGGGAGCGCTTGTGCGGGGCAGGCCCCGAGCGCGGCGTTTTGTCGCCTCTCGTCGTCCCCTCACCGCAGCCAGGGCAGGGCTCTCGTTGTGAGGGGCGTTTTGCTGTAATTGGCGCCGTTATTGGGTACCTGTGGCTCCCACACGAAGAGCTGGCCTGTTTTTCAATCCTGTTTTCGCACCCCTCAGCCACACCGTTATCGCCACTGCGTTTATGTGACGACGTTTGGTTTTCTGATTTTGAAGACTGTCAGGTAAAGCCCTGCCATTGCTTCCAGTGAAGCTGTTGCTGTGGTAAGGCAAGGGCCGGTAGCAGCCTGCAGGTATTTCACCTACTGCATTCTAAACCCTCCTGGCAGCTCTGTTATTAGTTTCCAGGATAAGAATGAATGCCAGAGGAAACTGTTGATTAATCCAAAATGTAGAGCTTTTCTCCTGTGGCTCTTCATTATTTCACATCTTCAACATTTATTTAAATGTCTCAGTAATTAGTGAAGGTTTTGAGTGTAAGTGTACGTATGAGTACTCAAAGGGACTCAAATTCATCCAAGGTGCCCAAATGAATCATGAGAAATAAGCTGCTATTTGCTGTACTGGGGTGTTTCTGTGGTGGGAGTATGTATAGTATTCCTTTGATAACTAACCTGAAGATGAGAAATTGCCATTAAGGTAAACGTTGCCAGCAAGAAAATATAACGTAATCAGCTGGATGGAAGAGTCAGTAACTAGATGGGTTAAAAATCAATAGTTACCCATTGGTGTTTAAATGTAACTTAAAATGCTTTGATTCTCTCATAATGGATTGATTTTGTTGAATGACCACTATGGACACTTACCAACATATTTATTCTGATTTCTGTACGTTCTTCCACAGCAAACTATGTCTTTTGAATACTTCATTTTCAGGTCCTGGCTCATGTATCTGCGATCTCAGATGCATACTTTTTGTGTGTCTCCAAGTACTTTTTGCCTGACAGTGCAAGTCATTCATTGGGAGATTTTACTAAACTGGTATATGCTTGTCTTGCACAAGCAAACTCAACTGTTGGCAGTATAATCAGCCACGTTCTTTAATGAGGTTAAACATATAGCAGAGAAGATACTGGGTTACATAAGATTTCTGCAGAAGCACTGGCAGTCATTTTTCCATCCCATTGTTTTCATTATCTGAGCTTCTATTCTGTAATGTTTTTAATAAACCTTAGACTTGCTCTGATTAAGAATTAACATTTTCTTTAAAGTAGAAAGCCATTGTGGTTTGATAGGGATGGCTGTTGTCGTTTGGAGGACATCACTATGTGACCTACGATCCTTGAACGTGGTACACTGGGCTGCTTTTAGTTGTAAGGCTTTAGATAATATTAAGGACTTTATTTTTATTTTTTGTACTGTAACTGGTTCTTTAATATATATGCTTCTGTAGGGGTGCCAGTGATCTGATTATTACAGCATTTTTCCTGTTGGATAGTGAGGCTTGGGCTGTAAAATATTTGACCAAAAAAGGTCCAATGCAGCAGTTAGTTGCAGTTCTTTAGATGAAAATATACTGTTTCTTGGGCAGTGGTAGGGGTATTTGATGAAAGCCTTGTAGAAGCCTTTACAGCAGACCTTTTCCACTAGTATAAGATTGGTTTTCAGCCTCTACAGTGCAATGTCACCAAAATTTGAGAAGGATGGGAAATCCTACATGTCAGTGGATTGCCTGTTGTATATGGTCAAGCACACGCTGACAAATGAAGAACCGATTTTTTTTTTTGACATCCCAGTTACATTGTACATCTCTTTGGGCTGTGTTAGGACCAAAATTTACATTACAAAGGTCTGTCGTAAAATAAGTGGCCAGATTAGTTTCAGGAAAAAAAAATCAGTGATTACCTAGGAAGCCTGAAGAACTGCTGGACTTTGGTTTTCCAGATGTCTTATTTATTTA
This sequence comes from Pterocles gutturalis, assembly GCF_000699245.1. Taxonomy (NCBI): domain Eukaryota; kingdom Metazoa; phylum Chordata; class Aves; order Pterocliformes; family Pteroclidae; genus Pterocles; species Pterocles gutturalis. The sequence goes on from NW_010135732.1 coordinate 1,962, forward strand.
GCAGGTCTTGCGTTACTTTAGTTTTTTGTGTTGCTGGTTTGAGGGCATGTCCATATTTAATCTTGGGACCAAGAGATAGCAAAACTACCTGGAGCTACTTCGTTTCCACAGCTATATTTTAAGATTATAAGATTTTAGCTGTGTTTACTGTTAGTCTTCTTGAATATATAAAGCAAAACTGTTCTGTATGCAAGTGCAGACGTGAATCCCTTCATTCAGAGACAGGCAGAATTTCTGACCATGCTGGACTTTGTCTCAGAGCACCCTCTGCCTGGACAGCTGGGTGAGAGGAGGGCACTAGGCAGACCTCACAGATGGGAGCTGAAGATGCAAACGGCTCTTTGGTCGTTCTGCTCCTTTGTGGGACTGGTTGTGAAGCTGCTGGGGTAACTCAGGAATTTTTGCAACCCGTGCCAGAGCATCAGGTTATCCATTGGTTCATGTTTGAAACTTGTTCCCCACGTACAAGAGCTGTGCTTGAAGGACCTGCCGAGTCACCTGCAGTTTGAGAGCTCCAGTTTAGGTTTCTGTTTCAGACGGATGCACGTGCGTTTCTGTATTAACTAAAATTCCTTCTATGAAAGATTGCCCTTCCCCTTTTTAAGATGTGGTAATGTCTTTAGAAAAGATGGTAGTTTTTAGTTTTCTTGGAGGTCCCTGAGGGAAAACAGAAGATTTAGGGTTTTTTTTAGGTGGCTTTTTTCCCCAGAGTCATTGCTTTTTGCTTGTCATATTACAAATGTAACATTTGGCTCTTGTTGCAAAGATATGTTAAAACTAGTGTTACCAACCAGTATGGGAAGAATTCCTAAATATCCTTTACAGCTATTTGGTTTTTGTAATTATTTCAGCTAGTGGACTTTTAAGAGAGCTGTAAAAATGTATGAACAAGAGGAAGAAAAAATGCATAGTAATCAGGCTTGAAAGATTCTGTAGATCAGTGTTCAGTTCTAAAATCTTGGTGATTCTTCACATTCCTTTACTATTTTCAGGTTGAAATAGATTATTTCATCTGTGTGTTATCAGTGGTCAAAAGCTTTTATTAAATAGTTACAGTTACCAGCATGTCCGTGTTAAGCTGTTACTCTTTGTACTTTTCATTGATGTTTTCACTGAGTGCACTACAGTTGCAACATGGCTTGTTTTGATAGTGAAACATTTCAGATACTATTTATTTTTCCTGTTTTTGTTTCACCTCTAAGATTTAGTGTATTAGCAAAACTGTTTTGCTTAGTAGTGCACTTTAAATTTTTGTGCAAAATAATGCTTCAGAAAACTTGTAGTTAATTGAAGTCACCTACTTTCAGGAGATAACTTATTCTTTAATATTGAAAACAACCGTAGTGATAAAATTACAGTATACTACAGTTCTATATGACACATTTTTCTGTACATGATGTTGTAAAATGATGTACACAGGGCAATAAGTCGTAGAAATTCAGGTGCTAAGCGTTATTAAGGTATTGTAGAAGGTAAAAGGGTGATCCATGTAGTTAGGATGTGAACTCCCTTTACACAAAGAACACTTGATTTTGTCCATAAATTTCACATGTTACATTATCACTACTAGGAAATAGTATTCCTGAATGTCTTGGTCGTGTGGACAGTCACAAATTTTTAACTCATTGCCACTAAAACTGCTAGTCATGTTTGGAAGTATTTCCAGCTTGTAAAATTCTCTTAAAAAGAAAAAACAGGGCTGTGCGACAGTTGTTTTTTTGTCAACATTGAGCACTGAGGACAAACAGAGTACAGTTGTTTAACCACAGGTTGTATTTAACAAGTTATATTGGTGTAACTATTTCAGTTGATGAACTGATGACTAACAAAAATGGTTGTTTTAAGGAAATTACCAGTATTACTATAATCATTCCTGTATGAATATCTGCTAGTATTAAATATCTTTATACCTGCCTAATTGCATTAAAAGCAAAGCTATATATCTGTTTAATTACACTGGTTTTGCTGGGGTGGTACAACTTTATGTTGTAGACCAACTTTATGCCTTTAGGTTGGGCAATTAAATCTGTAAATGTTTGTTCCATCTGTAAATGTTTGCTTTCCTCGGATTTCAAAAGTATATACTTTAGTATTGCTCTTGCTGTGGGGTGATGAGATACTGCCACCTATTTAACTGGTTCCTGAGGTTTTGCTGTAAAGCAGCTGGGAAGGCACACTTGTGTACTGTGACCTGATGAAGTTCCCGTTGGTGGCGCGCCATACAGTTCACAGTTAGATAGCCTTGACTTGCAGGCAGTTCTTCTGTGGGTTATCATTGTTAGAAATCATGTAGAGAAATCCTATATTACTCTAATTTTCTTTCCTCCTTTATGCCTCTAATGCACGAGGTGCGCTGTGCTGCGGGCCCTGGGCGGTTGGTGTTCACCACAGCCCGCAGGAGGAGTTGCCATTTTGAGTTGATGTGCTACTGCCACCCTCGTTAGACCTCTAAATGATATTCTGTTGCAGAGTGTGGGTTGCAGTCTTATGTTCAGTCTTCAATATTTGGAATGTATTACCAGTTTTTTATTTTGAAAACAACTTGGATTTGTTCGTAGTTTTGAACTATAATCTGAAGGCTTTTTTAATTGCAAATTAAAAATGTAAGATGTTTTTATTCTCGCAGGAAGGAAGAAACAGAAGCTTGCCAAAGAGAGAGCAGGGCTTTCCAAGGTAATACTGTGTTCAGTAATGCAGTGATATTTTGAAAGACGTTTCATTTGTGTTATTTGTAAGGTTTGTTTAAAGATCTGTTTTGATTCTAGCGTTACAAACACTTCTGCAAATATGCAGTCTTCATTTTTTTTAATGCTCGCAAATAACCGTATGAAACGGTTATTCCTTCTTTGTGTCAGATACAGGCCTTGGACTAGAAAGTACAACATTTTCCATGTGCCTTGATGGTGTTTTTCTCTTTGTGTACGTGCAAGGACTTTTCAGACTTAAAAATCATCGATGGGCTACACCTATAACTGAACTTGATAGCTTTTTGCTATAAGTATTTGATTTCTCTTTCCTTATTGCCAATGATCCTGGAAGAAAAGATAGATTTATCTTAACCAATTGTAAGAAACGTGGTTGTGATAAACATAACACACATTAGAATTTATATGTGCTAGAAAATTGTGTGCTTAATAAACTCAGTAGGGGTACTTCAGGCTCTGTACAGATTTGTGGTGCAATTATATGAGTCTGATTTTCAAAAACATGTGTACGTTTAACTTAGTGGTGACACTTCTAATTTTTTCTTGCCAGTTTCAGTGTAACAGTGTGATTATGTGTGTGTTTGGCTTCAGTTGAGAATGTTTTCTGCTAACTTGTTTATTAGCTGATGTTTAAGGGCCAGCTTCAGTTTTACTCTTTGTGTTATAGTTGCCTGATCTGAAAGATGCTGAAGCAGTTCAGAAGTTTTTCCTTGAGGAGATTCAGCTTGGCGAGGAACTACTAGCTCAAGGTAATAGCATAATTTTTTTTGAAGGGCAAGTTGTAAAATAATTTACCTTTGCTAGAAGATTATTTTTATATACTAAGATCCTCTGGGGAGTCAAATTCACGTAGGAAAATCAGTTTACTTGTTTCTAAGCTTCTGCGTTCAGAAGGCCCAAGAAGGGAGGAGGAAAGAAAAGTGTGGGTTAATTCACAGTAATTTATTCCACTGTTGGTGGATGTTTTATGTAAATATTTTACAGTGTGGAAGAAGGTTGATTTCAAAACATTGTGATTTCTCATACAGGTGAATATGAGAAAGGTGTTGATCACTTGACCAATGCCATTGCTGTGTGTGGACAGCCGCAGCAGCTACTACAAGTTCTACAGCAGACTCTTCCACCACCGGTGTTTCAAATGCTTCTAACTAAGCTCCCTACAATAAGCCAGGTATGTGGAACATTCCCTGTTGTTTTGGTGTTAAAATAATCGAACTACTTCTCTTATCCACTGCATCAGTCTCGAGTACTGTTTTTTGTAATATGCTTTTTGTATATGTTCAGTTAAATTAAAAGAAGCTTTTTTTTTCACTTGAAACATTAAAAAGTGTAATGAAAAACATCGTGTAGCATTAATAGCAAACAGGGTAAAATAGAAATATAAAACTTCTCTCGTGTACTAAGCTCTTCTATAGTACAGATATCTGACCGCAGCTCTGATACTGTAAGCAGATCCACTGTTTCCCACGTACAAGTTGGGGGATCAGAAAAGCGGTAACTTTCTTGCTCTGGATCTTGAGTTTATTTTTTTAATTATGTATCTACAAATGTCTGTAAGTGCTGTAAAAGTCCATTAGAATGCATGTGTTGCTTTTGTTGGCCTGTTGCTTCTTGGGCCAGCTATAAACACAAAATGTTTACCACCAGAACACATGACAGTTTTGGAAACCTGGGGGTTTCCCTGATAATAAAAGTGTTCATAGCTCTGTGTATAAAATGCCCTCCCTTTTTAGCCTGAGTACTGTGCAGGTAACGTTGGTAATATGCTAGCAGGTGAGTCTGTTGTAAAATAAGTAATATGTTTTATGTTCTTGGAAGTGCAAGGGTGCTCCCTAATGGTGTTACCTCGCATAAAGTAGAGACTCAGTGCTGTGCATCAGTCAGTTCTCTTTACAGCTCAGGTGTGGTTACATTTTGGTTTAAGGTCCATATAGTTAGTAAAAACACTGAGAAGTGTCAGGTGGACAAGATGTCAAGGTCTGGGAAAACAATGGAGCAAAAATGTTTCCTTAGAGAACAGTGCCAAAAAACACACAGATGTCAGCACTTGAGGCTGATAAGATATTATTTGTCTGACTTTGGCTTTGTTAGGCATTGGACCGTATGTAATTTCTGCAGAACTGACTTAAAAACTTATGTCAAATAGGTTACCATTTTTAACATTAATCAGTTTGCTCAGTAATTACACTGCTTAATGTTCAGTGTAAAATGACATTGCTTGGTAATCAGTTGCCTACTGTCAATTTTATGTAATTGTGAATGAGTTTTTCTCCTTCTTACAGAGAATTGTAAGTGCACAGTGCTTGGCTGAAGATGATGTTGAATGAGGTCACACCACAACAGGGAGGAAAAATGTTTTCTTACCCCAGAAGATGAGCATCAGTAGGGGGACAAAGGGGCAAACATAGTAGTTAATGAACTGTGTACCACATCGGGTTCTACCAGAGTTAAAATTAACTTTGTGTAGGTGGGTTTCACAGGATTTTATTTATTATCCCAGTGAAAAGTGTATTTTGATAAGAATTCATTTTATAAATACACTGTGTGGAGTTATCAAAGTATCACTAACTTCATTATTATTCAAATATGCAGTTGTAATGTTGTACATATAAAGACATAAAACTACAACCTATTAAAAACCCAATGCTCATTTTTGAAAAAACGAAGTTATGGCAATAAAGATTTATCTGCACTTGTGTGTCCCTATAGTACTACTTTAAATTCCAGAAACATTTGGATGTCAGAGAAAGTGATCAAAGAATGACTTAGCATTAAAAATAAATTTTAATGTTATGGCTGGTCTTCCAATGCTTTTAATTAAGTTTAAAACCGTGTGTCGTTTCCTGAGAAAATAGATGTGTGATCATTTAAACAGAAACCGACCACCTTAGAGATGCAAATCAGAATGGTAATAGATGACTGCCTGCAGAAAGAATGACAAATCCCATTTCTGTCAGGAACAATAGCATCTGAAGTGATGCAAGTCAAAACTGTACTGGCAAACATGAAAGCTCTGTTAATGCAGGTGTCTGAAATAAAGCTGTTTGGAATGGAACCTGAGGCAGATTGTAAGAGTATAAAGGTTGTTTTTTGGAAAGCTTGAAACTTTTTTGCGAGATAGGCAGTTAACATTTCAGTCTTTAGTCTTCAAGACCATAGAAAATGGTTGTTAATGGTCTTTGGGATTTGCCTTTAAAAAATTGCACTGATAAGGTGAGACAATGATACTCTCAGGCTAAACTAGCTAAAGCTAATGGCCTTAGAAAGATGTTGTAAAGTTTCAGTATGACTTGATTCTGTGAAATTGAATTTAGGTGGGTTCTCCTTTGCCAGTGAAATAATATACAGACTCAAGTGAGTAGCAGAAGCATACTTAGGAAAGCAAGTTTTCCATGGTTACTATGTTCTCAATGTCAAAACAGACTGGCTTCTACTGTTCTCTGGTTTTGTGCTATCACCACTCAGGTGGCAGAAGAAACAATCAAAAATGTGTTTTAACTTAAGGAGAAGAAAGGAGGAGAATGCTTCGAGATGTCTGTCTTTCAGCGCAGCTGCTAGTTTGTGCTAATGATGCCGGCACATTAATAGTAAGTGGCATAGTCCAGGTAGAGGAGATACTCTGAGAGCACTTTAGCCAACATTCCCATCTGCCTCTGTCTCATTTCAGCCTTGTGTAAGTTTATGTAAAGGCAGATTCTTTTAAACCTTAGGTCTCAACATTTTAGAAGTTGCCTCATACAGAATTTTTGGGAGGTGAAGTGGATAGGTCATGGTTACCTAGCAGCCAGATACCTGAGTTTGGGAGTAGATATGGCTCTTACTGAGTCAGTCAGCTTAGATGGTTTGCCATGGAAGAGATATTCCCCTTAACACCTTGAAAACAGAGTTTCCCAAGATTTGAGATGCTATTGAATCTTTCTGTAATGCGAAAAGTACTGAAGTTAATGGCTGATATGAACAAAAATTTCTTGAACAGCTGGATGTAGTTTAGTCTTTTTGTTGTGTGTGAATTGTT
>NW_010135733.1:0-52234 GCF_000699245.1 Pterocles gutturalis
TTGGTTTCGGTGCTCTCTCCTGGCTCTGCTTCGCCCCCCTCACAAACACCCCGGTCCGGGACGCTGGGACTGTTATCACTGTTACGTGAGTTTTGGGATCCTCCCTCTCCGGAGGGATCGTTAGCTGTGGGCAGGTGGTCGTTTTTCCCCACTCCAGTCTGGGACGCTGGGACTGTTATCTCCGTTCCATGAGTGCCTCCGGGAGCGGTGCACCCCCCGTCTGGGGGAATCGTGAGTATAATTCTGGGATCGTTAGCCAGCAACAGACTGAGCCTTTGGTCATCGAGTAGGGGGGGGGCAGTATCATTGTGTGTCACTCATTCTTCCCCCTCTGCTGGAATCGCTGGCCTGGAGCGGGCTGGGCTTTTGGTCACGGGGTGGGGGGGCAGTGTCACTGTGTGTCACTCATTTGTATATTTGTATATGGTATTGCTTTTAATATTATTGTAGTTTGGTTTTGTAGTTTAGTTATTAAATTGTCCTTATCTCAACCCACGAGTCCTCTTTACTATTTAACCCTTTTATTCTCTCCCCTATCATTGGATGGGAGTGGGAATTGTGGGAGTGGGTGTGTGTGGCTTGGCCCCGAGCCAAGGGATAACTCACCACAGTGATACACAGTGATACTGCTCACCACCCGATGACCAAAGCTCAGCTTGTCCCCAGGCAATGATCCCGGAGCAGGGAGAGTCCCAAAACCACAATCCCAGAATGGAGATAAGAGCCCAAGTGTCGAAGAGACTGAGATGATCCTGAGAGAGCGCTGACCCAGAGGGAGACAACCCAACGTAAGAGAGAGTACTTTCGGACAGGTTCCCACCTACGTACTGGTCATGACATGCAAGACATGGAATATACCATTGTCCAGTTTGGGTCTCAAACCTAAACCTAAGGTCAAATCCTAGGCTAGTAACTGGGGCTGTGCTCCCTCCCAGCTTCTCCTGCACCTGCAGACACTGGCACAGCAGAGAAGCTGCAAAGTCCTTGACTGTCCTGGCAGCAACTATAAACATCGGTATGTTATCAGCCACCTTCTCAGTGCAAATATAAAACACAGCCTCACACTAGCTACTAAGAACTGTCTCAGCTGAAACCAGGACAGGGCTGCAAGAGCAATTTGCTGGGTCACGTTAAGCTTCTCATCAACCCACAACTCCAAGTCCTTCTCCTCAGGGATGCTTTCATTCCATGAATAATTATTTGTGAAACTGATAAAGAAAACCAGGAAATCAGAAATACGTATCTCCCCTAGTATCTGAATTTTGCCATGATGGTTAGCACATATTTGAAGAGCATTCACTTTATTTTTTTCCTGGAAGAGCAAAGATAAATTGTACCTCCTAAGAATACCCTACTTCTACTTTCTAGAGCCAATCAGCAACCTCTTGTTTGTCTTTTCATGTCTGACTCAGTGAACAGGCAGAGCTAAGGAAAAATATTTTTGTGAATTTCGAAATTAAATATAGACTTTCTGAGTGCAGTGTACAGAATTATGTCATTACAGACAGAAACCACTGATTGATCTACTGATCAATCTTTCAATAGGTAGAGATAATCTTTATATATGGATATTTATATACACATGTATGTATATGCATGTATGGATGTATACCTACATATGTACATGCAGTGTGGTGGAGCATATATGTGTATATATGTGTGCGCGTGTCTGTGTTAGATAGTATTCCTTATTAACAAGCACACCAAGATGTTGTGATGCTTTCTGAAAACTTTCACAATGTTGTCCTAGTGAACAGTGTCGTACTAAGTAAGGAGGGGTGTACATGAAGGACACAGTACATGTAAGGGTCAGTCACTTATTTAAATGGAGGATAGGATGGTGCTAGCATGGGGAGTTACAACTATTGCACTGATAAAAGGAAAACTGGAGTGGCAATCTATACCATGAAGGGTTAGGAAGAAGGATATTGATAGCATGTAGCACATATTTTTGTGTCCCTTCAACCTTCTTTAATCTCAAAGCTGATTTTTCAACATATATATATATATTTACACAGTAAAAATTTCCTTTTTTTCCAGTTTGTATTGCAGCTAATTCAATGCAGTGTTGTCTCATTACAAACTACAGCAACATTGTAGTTAAGCAGGCAGTGTCTGGAATAACATACAAATCTTTAAAAAACCTACTGTATGACACATTTTCAGTACAGTGACAATGAAAGAACCATGGCAAACACATTCTGTAAGTGGAGAAATATGACAGTTTAATCCTCTTCACAGCATATGGTATCTACATATGTGCATGTTAAGCACTGTATATAGTAAAATGTAGTACAATACTTTGGTCCACAGGGAATTCAAATTTACAGACACCCTCACTTCTATACAAAGATTCATAAGGCTTTCACAGTTGTCTATGTCCAAATAATTTGTATCTGACTTACTGATTATTACTATATCAGTAGAAAAATGTGTGTTATTACATTGAAACTCAAGAATTGAAGATACCTGGATATCTCCACTTGAGACACTTTTTAACTAACTGTTAGCAGTCAGTTAACCCAAGCAAAATGAAGCTATCTTTCAGGACGTAACATATAGCTACTTTGGTTGATCTCAGATCTGTTCACATGTGATATTGAGATAAGCAAGGAAATGAAACTGTGGAGTTTATAATTTTGCATACAAGTGATGCAATATCAAACAATGTGCATGCATTTGCTAGGGAGGTAAATGTATCTTCATGTACTGAATAAAGAAGATTGTTTATGTTCTTGGCACTCAAAGCAGGTATTTTCAATGGCTGAATAAGTGTGACAGAAGAATGTAAATGACAGTCAAAGTTACGAAAAGGCAAGAACTGGAGAATGTTAGGGAAGGATGTTGTTTACAGCAGCCATCAGGGTTTCAGTATCTGTTACCAGCAAGATATCACGAAAGATTTTTCACGTAAGATAGACTCACACTGTGACAGGTGATCAGCTAGATGGGTTTCAAATACAGACCCTTTTCATCAATACTATCTATGCCTTTCTACTGATATTACCATCAACTCACATACACACCAAGACTTGAATAGACGTTGGCTTGCTTGGCACTCTCCAGATTCCAGTTTTGCATAGTCCTATCTGAGAAAGTGCCGTTACACAGTGTGAGATGGTTGCTAACTTTTTTTTTTTTCAACAATACATTCTTAAATGATTGGTTTTCTATTAGGCAATATTAGTAAAACTTAGAGCAGATAAACCAGAAAGTATCAGAGAGCGGATGGATGATTTGGAGGTTGAGAGACTTGCCACAAGGTTACATAATGCACTTATTTTGCCAGTAAAGCTGGCACAAAAATGCCTTCATTTTTATTTTTACCATTGGATGAAAGTTGTTAGTTTATCAGCCATGCCAATGCATTTGCTTATTAGGCTCTGATATTAACCAGAACAAAAAAATGAGCCTAGTTAACAATAACCCCTATTTTGGCAGGTACATCTGAGCCAGTTTTCCTGCCAAATCTGATGTGTCATAGAACTATACATATAAAAGAACAAACTAGATGTACCTCTATGGGACATTTTTCCGTTTTGTGAACAGCAATTAGCTGTTACCAATTACCATTTAGCCATTCTGAAAACTGTTCCCCCATCACCCTTTTGCCTGTTTATAAATTGGAAAATATGACAATACATTTTTTCCCTTATGTATTTGGACTTCCTGGCCATTAGATTGGGCAAGATGTGTTTTGATGTTTTTTCAAGATTCCTAAATTTTCTGAGTCTGTGTTCTGGATTGCAAGGACCAGACTTATACTGCAATCTGGTTGTGATAATGGCACTTTTGGCATGATGACCATGTTCTTTCGTATTCAGCTTTTAGCATCAACTATTTCTTTTCTTTTACTGTCTCTGTGAGGTTTTTGGTTTGCTTTGTTTTGTTTTGCTTTGTTTTGTTTGCCACATCATCGATTAATGAGATGAGAAGAGAAGAGAAAAAGGAAAGAGCTTGGAAAATGAAAGTCTTTGTAACTCCAGGTGTGTTGTCAGTTGCTGCTCAGCTCCATTCACTGCTGGTTTTGTTTTTCATTGGTCTGAAACATGTAACTGAAAAATACACAAAACAAAAATTAATAACTACTCAGGAGAAGAAAGAGTAGAAAGAAAGTTTTATTTTATGAGGTCTTTGGAGCTGGCAGCTTAAAACACCAGCTGCCAGTTTGTTTTATTATTATTTGGTTTAAGTTTATACATGGATGGGTGGGAGGAAAGGCAACTTATAATATTTGTTCCTGTTACACACATTATTTTATAACCTTGAGCTTGGTCCAAACACAGTTGCTAGTGGAAAGAAAAGAATCACTGTTCACCATACCATGAGAAGAAGGAAAGGAGGCTTCTCTGTGTCTATTTCTATTCTCTCTCTGGTAGCTGTAAAGTATTTTCTTCAGTGGTGAGAAAGTCAGTCTCTGACATAAAGATCTTTATTTCTGTTGCTGCTTAGCCATGTTTTGTGATAAACTTAATAATGAAGTAGGATATCCAGATTGCAACCTTTACTCCCAAAGCACTGCCAAACACAAAGATTTTTAATATCATTCTTCTAGTCAGTGTTCCCTGGCCAGCATCTTTTGGTTTGTAGGTGTTTCTGTTATGCTTATTGGGTTTTTGAATGCAAGGCCAGAATCAGTCCAAACCAGCACAACACTTTTTAGAAACAGTCCAGTCTAGGAAAACTGGAGTACCGTGTAAAACAAACCTGTACTCTTCATACAGCAAGCGCAACTAGGAGTCTGTTTGTTTCCAGTTTTTCTTTACACTGGTCTCCAACCCCATTTTCTGCTTTCAGACTACTTAAATATTTGCCTTTTTTGTCCTGAGATTCAAACAACTTGGAATTCTGACTGACATGATTAATCTTTGCTCAGGCTGTCTGCAAATACCTTCACTGATGGTAAATCAGTGTAGTTTCTCCTTTAATTCCTCAACACCCCATCACATATCTTGGCTCATGGTAAACTGTGAGCTTCCTTAGTGAACTGCAGTCAGCTGGCTATTCAGTGTGCTTAATACTAAATGTGTTCAGCAGTGCCTTCCTCTTTTGTAGCAACAGATGTCCTCCACGGGGTTCCAGTCTAATCTTTTTTCTTTTTTTTTTTTTAATTTTTAGATGTGTTTGAATACTACATTCACGTACTGGCAACATAAAAACTTTGCCACTTAGGCTTACACATTTAAAAAAAGAAAAAAAAGTAAAGTGGTAAAGAATGAGGATAGGTTACTAGTAAATACCTGAACCTCCTGACTAAATGTACATGCTGTTACTGAATCCTCTTCACACAGCTGGCTATGAAGAAATACCTCTGGAAACATATACAGGAGAAGGAAATACAGGCAAAGTATAGAATGTGTCTTCAGAGTGTTAGAAATAAATGATTTAGAGAAGGACTTCGAGGTTCCTAGCAGTGAGGGAAAGTAAAACCGCTAACAGTGGGGGCGGTAAATGTACACCCACGTGGATTCTACTTTGGCAATCTTTCTGGAAGATATACCTTTGGGAAAAATCTCACACTATAGCAGATCAGATGAGACTGTCGTTGTGTCCTTTCTGCCCTTGAAGTCTCTGAGAGAAGCTTTAGAAGCTAAAAAAGGCTCAGTGACTGCAAGTGAGAATAAGAGATGTGGCTAATGGGGCCACAGCTGACTAAACTCTTGTTCTGCTGGAGCAGGATGAATGCCTCCACTGCACAGCCACACTGATGAAAGGCTCAGAAATCCCCTGCAGCTTCTGAACTCCTGAGACCACAACACATTTAGCATTTTGTGCTGTGGCCCCATCTGGGTTTCAGCTATAAAATGTCATATGGAATGCAGAGTCTGAAAATATGAAGGCATGAGTCTCTCAAAGGCTGACAGAGCTGTTGATAGAACCTACAGTACAAACTCAGATATAATATTTGGTACTTACCTAGATCATTTCAGGGTATGACATTAACAAGTGCATCTTTGTGTGAATTTGAGCCTGGACACTGAAAAAAGAAAGAAAAAGCAGAAACTTTTTTCTGATATCCCTATGAGTTCCAGAGATTCTTTAATTAAACTTTTAAAAAGCACGAAATACAAAGTAAAACTGGAGCTCTTCTGCTCAAATAGCCATTTTAAATAATACAGCCAGGTATCTTTTTCACACACCTTTACAAGGTGGTGTATTACATTCTTCAGAAGCACCTGGAAAACTTAGATTAAACCTGAAACACTTCAGGATTAACAAATACTTTACTGGAACTGGTAATTCTGCCTTTTAAAAGCAGAACAACCTAACGGTCTTTTCTAGTGGAAGGGAAATGGCTTCCAAGCATCTCACTATATCCTGGATTTTGGCTGCTTTTTGAAAACACACAACATAAATTCAGCTCAGGGAATGATTCCTTGGGTTTGCGCCAAATTACCAGGTCATTTAAACCAGTGCAGTATGCTGGTGCACACTTAAAATTATTTACACTAGTTTTATAATTTCTTCAATCTGTTCTCTAACGCTAACACAGTGGATAACCATTTACTCCAGAAAATCAACATCTTTCCTTTATTTCCTTTTTGTGGAGAGCATGTTATCAACCGTCAATATAGCTGTGGTGAGGTTTCAGAGGATGTTTCACTTACAATGAAAGCAGCTTGATTCTTTTTATTTTGAACACTGTATTTATTCCTGTTAATTCCCTTCCCTTTCATTTTTATCTTTTGAGTCCTGCCCATGCTGCTTTTTAAATAGCTTTCCAGGCTTCTGAGGCCTGAGTGTTTAGTAGTTCACATTTGGGAGCTGGTGAATGCCCTATTTTGTTCACTGAGGTACATAATGCTTGTAGCAGTATGGGTAATTATGATTGATCAGAACTAAGTAGTTTATGACCCTCAGCAAATGTCAATCAAAATTGCTTTGGTCACTTTTACGTCAGTTAAGACTGTAGATAGATAGATGGAAATAATTTTATAATCATTAACTTTGCATGGTAGGCACAAGGGGAATGGCTTGAGGAGATATCCTGAGAAGTTAAATGTGGAACTTTACTGCTTTTACTATGTTGTCTAATTGCCTAGCTGCATGCCATCTGTTCCTCTTCCTCCCTCCAGGCAAAAGGGCATTACAGTGGAGCCAGGAGTAGGAAAGGGTAGAAATGGAATCCTATACATACAGAAAATAGCAAGAAAAGAAATTGTAAATGTCAGCAATCAAATAGAAATCTATTTTGGGTTGTAAATTAGCACAAATAGATATCACTTCTCTCGGCCTCAAATCCTTTTGCTTCTAGGTAAAACACACAAGAGCAATATGTCAGTCTCAGGTTCAGACTCCAAGAGCTGCAGGAAATTTCTTGTGCCACAAAGTCAAGAGTAAATCTTCCATTGATTTCAAAAGATTCAAGACACTGCTCTTGAAGTTATTCTTGTCTCCACTGAACAGTTCTCATGAAACCTTAAACTGGTCATCCAGGTTCACTGAAACTCCTTATCACCATAAAACAAAAAGAACATGTAAATCTTTCCTATCCTGAGCATTTACTAGAAATTCTGCTTGGTAAGTGCTTGTGTCTGAGGTCCTTCCATGGACAGTACAGTCCCTCTCCTGAAGAGTCTCCAATTAGCAGGTGCTCTGGTCATGTCAGGATTCTCTCTTCTTCCTCCTTGTTTCCACTGCTGCTGCCCTCTTTCTTACTCTTCCGAAGACCAGGAAGAGTCAGGAACCCTCATCTCAAGTGCTTATTTTACAGTGAAATCCTTCATCTTTGTACTATTCCTGGTCTTGACCTGTCTCTGCCCATATTCCTGCATCTCAGAGATGCTGCAGATGACTACTGTAAAAACTTGTTGACTTGTTTTTAATAAAATTATGTTTGTATTGTGCTTATCTCCAGCTGGTTGTAAGTAGAAGCTTTCTGGGGACACGCAGATCTGCATGCTAGCCATGAACACAAACTTCAGACCATAGTCGAGCAAGCCAAAGTTCAGGAAGGAAAAGTAAGAGGTGCTAAAGTAACTTAGTTGGTTGTTGAGCAGCAGTGGTGCTCATTATTCAAAAATGTTCCCTAGCATGCCAGGGCCCATGCTTTCCTTCCACCATTTCATCTGAGAACTGAAATGGGAATATTCTCTCATACAGATCATACAGACCAAAATATTTTTCATAATTTCAGGTTTTTCCCATTAATTAAAAACTAAGGTGATTCTTACTCAAATTGGGAATGTCTCCATTCTGGGTCACCTGAGTTAAATATTTAAGACAACTTTAACAATCAGAAAATAAAAGTAGCTAAAAGTTAATTCTCAACAAGGAATTACTGCTGTTGAGTAATGTTATGCCTGCAACACAGATACACATTTCAACTTGTTAAAAAAAGGCTGTATAAAATTGAACTAAAATGGTAGATTTTTAAATCTAGTAACAAATATCCCATATGTTCTCAGAACTGGAAGCATACCCTACTGATATTCGTTTTTAATTTGTTAATTTAGGTCCTGACACAGAATGATTTTTTAAAAAGAAGTTCACCAGGTTTCAAGGAACTTTTTGACATATCTTTGCAATATCCTATCCCTAAGTCATCTTCTTCACTTTCTTCCCCATTTGTAACCTGATTGTGAACTTTGATTAAATAGTTGTTGTTACTAATTTTCCCAGCAGGGTAAATACAATCTTGCTATGCAAATACAAGGGTCTTCTTTAGACAATACGACACTTCTTTTCTGTTAGATATTGAGAAAAAAAGATGCTTGAAATATGTAAAAATAAGTTATAGTTTGCTTCCATAGATATGGAGGGATACATGCACATGCATATATACATACACATATGCACAGATATGTGTGAATGTCTACACATTCTCCTTTATATTTCTTTTTAGACACAACAAACAGAGCCTAGTGAACGCGTATCAGCAAAAAATCCATAACTGGGAAGATATATTTTTATGAGCAGTTTGTGTAACTCACTTAATAGCCCAACAGAAAGTGCCACAAATCTTAAGTTCACACAAGCTGATAGGCCTTGGAGGTTCACATTCTCTAAGTGAAGCTCAGCTTTAAAATAAACATCATAACCTTTTACTTTTTCCTCATGTTGCCTAATTTTCCATGGGTTACTCTGTTCCTTTCATTCCTCCAGAGTCTCCCAGAGCTCTCCTTATGCCAGTACCAGATCTGTGAAGCTGGCAGGGAGTTACTACATCCTTGTATATTCACAATAGACTCAGGGTTTCCATGCCTCAAATGTCAGTGAGATAATTTGCTCAGTTTTACCACTGTGTTTTTCCTCTGGAGATTTACAGAGAGAGGCTACCAAAATGGAAACAGTAAAAGCACTACATGGTACAAACTGATGTGAATAGCATGCGAAGAACTGTTAGGGTGGTGCTGACATTTAAATGTTACTATCTGGGTCTAGAGAAGGGTAGCAATTTGCAACTCCCTCTGACTCCGGACCTAAAGATAACAAATACAAAACAGTCACACAACTGGTTTCTAAGGGTTTGCCATCACTGAGAGTTACCTCGTACCATGAAGATTTATGAGTTGTCAGTGTGAGCCCAGATGGTTCCAGACAATGGCACTGGTTTTCGGTATTGCAGACACTTGTAGTGCTAAGGCCACATTAACTCTGCTACTTGGACTAGCGTTAAAGACTCTCTACTCTGAGGCAGACTATAGATAATATGATCTACTCTGTAGGTACACTATAACTTCCTAAGCAGACCTGTGCCCTCCAAGAATCTTTGAAATCTTTCTGTGTATGATTTTGTTTACCTTCCTGCTTCAGGATGTGGGTAACAGCCACAGTTCACCCACCAGTTCTCCTTAGCTCACTGTCTTTATTTCTATTCTACTTCATTAGATTACCTGTGTAAAACTCACCAAGTCTTCTAAACATCCTCTTTTAACCCTTGAGTCTTTTGAGCTGCAAACTCAAGATTTTTAGGATTTGGACTGCCCAGAGGCAAATGTTCATTCAAATTAATGGTCTTCTTCATAATATTTCATTTTTTCCTGTCTTCTGCTTACCCCACTGAATGGCCTTTCTATTTTAAAACAGAAGCCCAAGCTTCACAGATACATGATTCCAGAACTGGAAAATCTGAAGAGCTATCCCAGTTGCTTTAACTCATTAGCATTGCACAGTAAAGTAGCTGAAAGTGACTACATCTCAGTATTCTAGGAATATTGACACAGAAGCTTTCTAAACATGCCATAATGGTATGGCACTGGTTATAAAATTAATGATGTCATTTCAAACCTGCCAAGTCAGAGAACAGTAATGTTGTGGGTGTTTTTCCTTGTTTCTTACATTTAAGAAGGAACTTTATTTTCCACTCTGTTTCCATTTTCTCTTTTCCGTTGTCAGAATCTGACCTAACGATTCACAAATCAAGTTGAAAATCGCTGCTGAATGTAAGAGAAAGAGCCCAAGGACAGGATTCATCTCATTAGATGTGTACGTCTACAGTGCAGATATACATGTCTGCGCTACTCTTCTAAACTGCCTTTCCGGTTAATGAAGTTCTCTTCATTTAAAAGTGCCTTCACAGGCACTTTTCAGGCTTGATTGATCTGGCTTATTCTAGACATCTACTTTCGGATGAGGTTAATAATGTTCTGGAGACCACTAGCTATTTTGATTAGATTGTCATAGATTAGACAGGAAATCCACGGTGACCAACTCAGATTGAATATCTGCATTTAGTCAAATGATTCATATTCCAAGACATGCAGAACAAGCTGTTCAGATATTTTTTGTCTGCCTTGTTTCTTTCTTAATCTTTGTGTTACAAATGTCTTTTCTCTTCACAGTTCTTCCATGTTAGATATTGTCTTGTAGACATATTTGCTGAAGGCAGCTGACCACTTAAAACTCTGAATTGACTGAATTCTTCAGACTACAGAAGAATTTTTTAATTTCTGATGTGTGCAGACATTTGTCAGATTATGTTGTCCAAGTAATTGTTTATTTCAATAAGCTTTCTGTATTTTTGGTAAATTCTTTGAAATTGTCAGTAAGTCTAAACTTACATGTCCATCTTTTTGACGATGTTAATTTAGTTAACTTCTCACAAGTGTTAGAGAGCAGAAGAAATGGTTGCCCTTTTTAAGCAGATGAAGAAAATTTGGGTTTAGAGGAGTAGCTAAAATAAACCCTGGAAATGTTTTGGGAAATCTCATAGTGGTTCGTCTGTTACTACTGTTATCTTGCTTTAAGAAAGGCATGGACTTTCTGCACGGCAATATGACAACATGAGATTGACATTATGTCTAAACAGAAATTCTGATAGATGGGCTGTTCAGGTAAATCTGTGTACCTATAATGTAGGAAAATGCTTCTGATTCAGAGGAACTTGGACAAGCTGGAGAAGCAGGCAGACACGAATGCCACACGGCGACATAAGAAAAAAATAGTCACATTCTGTTTAGGGCTCATATTATTGGCATACTGACTTCTCCTTGAATAAGAGACATGCTTCAGTGTTCAGGTCTAAAGGTTTGTTGATCAGGTGAGAAATCCATTTTATTTTTCTTCCTTACACCACGTTATATATGAACTACTATAAATGCTTCAAACAAAACAACAACTGAACAAGTGCAAGTATATAAAATAACAAGAGATTTTACACTCTAACCCCTGCTTAGCATAAGAATAGCTTACAAATAGCTATGTTATGCTTCTTGTCAGCCTAGAAGACCTGAGTGTATACATGTACATGCATATGCTCGCTATTAAGAATTAAGAAGAGTAGGGACAGGATCAGGCACCGTCATCTGGATAGTAACACTGAAAGTACCTAACACAACTCTAAGGAAATGTGTTTCTAACTGATTTTTGCAAGTTTTTTGCATGGTCTTCTACCTAGCATACCTTAGGCAGAAGTCCAAACATGCAGTCAAGTCAGTCTCACAAGTCTTCTCTGAATGTTTGGCTTTAAAACCAGATGTAACACAGCTTCAAACACTGTTGTTATCTTTATTGACCTAAAATACAGCACGTAACTCCTTGAGTTTTTGAGACACATTTTATTTTATTACTGACCCAGACATTTGATAAGTTGGTATAAATACTGATTTTCGGTTTCTTCTAGTGCAATTCCTGTGATTCCATATAGAGTCGTGGTATCTTTAAGTCTTACAAATGCACAGATTCGTGGATATCTGGTCCATTGTAAATGAGATGAAAATAGTGCTTACTCCTGCACTAGTTGGAGCCCAAGGGAATTCAAACTTCAAACTCATTGTGACCTGCCTGTAAAAACCTATCTTGATATTTCAAATAGGGATGGTGGGATCAGATTCCCCAGATTGTGTCAGTTGGCCTGCTGTTTTAAACTGATAACAGCAACTAAATCTGATAACAGCAGGTTTTTATATCCTGGGCCAAATCTTGATGATTTTACTTGATATATTTCTGTTCAGGTGAAACCCTGTGGAAATTAATGTGAACTTGGTTAGATGATGGTTGGACTAAGTGGATCAAGTGGCTGAACCAACATCTTACAAGAATTAAGGGGTTTTGCTTGGTTGTTTTTTTCATATGTAGAAGCAAAAGCTATCAACAATATGTGAGAGGATACCACAGCAGAGCATGTGTCTTCTCTTCTTTCTCATCATGCCAAGTTTGCTTTCAAGTACCATGCATTATTCCTCAGAAAGATATTAGAGTACATTTAAAATAGTTCCATTAGTGTGAGAATGAGTTACTATGCAACGGTCAGATTTCTGCCATCGGATGCCTGTGCTCAAAATTGTGAAAAAAGTGATGATGCCATTACACCTCCTCATCCCATTCTCCTTTCCTTTCATCACTTCTTCTTTTCAGTTCTCATTTGGTCATTTCATTTTGTTAGGATTTCTCACATGGATTCTAACTGACTCCTTAACTTGCAAGCAGTGAGAGGGACCAGTTCAGGTGCTCATTAGGGAGAAACCTACTGTCACTAGAAGTTTGTGGCAAACCTCCTGATGTCTTCCCTGCACACCGAAGGCAATGAGAATTGAAGGGCCATGCACCACTCAGATCTCCTTACCCCCTATCACCAGTGAGCATGCTCAAAACAAGCTGGAAACCATACTGCGTGTGTTTGGTGGGAGGAGTAGCATTTTATGATTTTTTCCTTTTGCTTTACTCTGAACACTGTTTTAAGAATATACATGACAACTGGTGGTAAACTAAGGATATCTAACAATATCTTAAAATTGAGTTTCCCTTTGTTGAAACCACTTGCCACCTCTGTGTCAGACTGACACCCAGGGCAGTAGGTGAAGAAAACATGTCTGAATGTACACATTGTTCCTGAAGCTCTGAAGAGTGTTGCAGAGGGGCTGCCACTGACCTTGGAAGCCCTGACCGCCCAGGGAATACGCTTTACCTGCACCTTCAACTAAAGAAAATGGTGTGGTTGCAGCTCTTGCGTCTTCATTGGGCTGCACTGAGGATTTCCTGATGGAGCCACATGTTCAATGAAGTTAATGGCATTAACTAAATGGGGTTAAATTTCTCCTTTTTTCATCTCTCAACACAGCTGTGCAAGACTAGACACAGTTTAGTGCTTATTACTGTGAGCTTATTTTCTGGGAAATGACCAAGATACAGAGTAAAAAGAAATCTAAAACTGATACTCGGAATTTTTTTAGACTTCTTTTTCCACAGGTTTCTTTAGCTTCAGTTTCAATTTAGATGCTAATCTCATTTTTGCTTTTTGGGGGAGTGTGAATTGAAACCTGTGTGATTTGAAGCATAACATAAGGGCGCACTTATATTAAGCTCCTATTATAGAGTGGATCATATCAACATAAACAGCAGTTATCAGGGTCTTAGGAAAGTACTGCAGGAACATTTCATATGACAATTTAAAGAGGTGGAGGAAGAGTTTTGTTTCTTTTGCTTGAGCTCCAGTAAGCTGCCACTGCAAAAGAGAAAAAAGAAAAAGAGGGGAAAAAGAGTAAAAGTAAAACAGAAACAAAAATTAATGGAGTACTTGAGTTACAGTTCTAAAATGGAAGATAAAAGAGAAGACCCTACCAGATATAAGACAGGGTAAAGTCTTACTTTTTAGATAGGTCAAAGTAAATCCCAATTAATTCCAGTATTTTCTGCAAGTTCTTTTAGATTTGCAGTAGTCTAAATGACAGATGAAATTAGTCAGGCTTTACATCCATTGAACTGAGAGTAGAATTTGTCTTGGTATCACTGCAAGAGGGTGGGTAGTCTTTCAGTGCAAAGAATCCTCCTATTGATATTACAGGTTTTTTCTCTTTGTTTTTCCCTAGCTCCTCTCATAATAGTTTTAAATTTTCTTTATTCACACTCTTCCCTATTCTCCCCCAGTTTATGTAAAAGAGGTTCTGAAACATACTTCATTACCAGTTTCTACTCCTACATTTTAGATTTATTTTTACAACCCTCCCACCTTTGCAATGTCTTCTCAACACTGATCCCATCATACCAATATCTGCTGCCTTCTATCCCTTAGACACTCATACTGTCTCACCTTTTGCTCTTTTACTTGAGCAAATATGCTGTCCTACTACAACCATCTGTAGTGCACAAGTTCTTCCATTATACTGCTTCTACTAACTTCTTAATGCAGCTATTATCTCAGTTTTCTCAATATTTTTTCCCATAGTCTCCCCATCGTAAGTGAACCTGTGCTGTCTTTCCAAGAGCATGTCAAACTCACCACCTTGTCTTTGTGGTCACACTTTCACCAAGGGTGAAATACCATTTTTGTCAGAAAGCTCTCCCCATACAGCAGAGATGTCACGACACAAAAGAGAAAAATCTTCTTAAACTTTGCTCTCTGTATCTTCTTATTAACTTTGTCTTACCTAAACTACACAACAGCTTAGTCATTTGTCAAGCACTGCTAACAGATTGCCCATGAAAACCTAACACTATCTGCAAAGGGGTTTGCACACAGCATGCACAAACCCTTTTGAGCAGAGTAGAAGACAACAAAGCTTCTGAATTCAAGGAAAGCACCCCTGCCCTATGCACCTCAGGTGCTGCTCCAACCTATGCAGATGCCTAGCACAAGGCTGATGCAAACATTACAACCCTCTGCATCTCCTAAGAACAACCGTTATTTCTAGTTGGAAAGCATAGCTTTGCAGTTACTGAGTTGGACAGGGGATTCAAAAGCAGGATGCTCTTCACAGATACTCCATTGACTCCCTCTTGGACAATGAACAAATCATTTTCCTTTTCTGTGCTTCAGTTTCTTTGCCTGTAAAATGGTCTCTGAATATTTCCATGGCTAGTGTTCCATATTTAGGGCATGAATGGCTTATGTACAGAGGCTGCAGTAAGATTCAATCAGGCACATGCATTAGCACATAGAGGAAAAGCCTATTGTCCCCCTCGAAAAAAAAAAAAAAAATTTATTTTCTTATGCTGAGTGTGTGTTATTTTATTCAAAGCACAAATACACACCGTTTCAGTAACTATTCTGTCATTTCAGTCCATATCCATACCAATACACCAATCAATAGAAACGGAATTGCCATAGTCTGCTTCTGTTCTCACTTTAACTGATGATAAGTTGTATTTGCACCTTCTAAACCACTTTAACTTTCCATCTGCACGTAGTTTTAGATATTCTTCCCTGGATAAAACCATTACACATTGTATAGTACTTGTATTTTTGAAAAAAAGCCTAAACACTACTCCATTAAAAAGAAAAATACAGAGATATTTGGCCTGGTAAGGCAGGGAAATGACTAACTCTTATTTTTTATAAGACCTCCTCCCACTATGTCCCTAGCAGTCCTTTGCAGGTCCAAAGCTATGTGCACACAGGAAAGTGAAGATGTGATGGTAGCATGTGTCAACATTCAGGTGTAACAACAAGAGCAAAGATGAGATGGCACGTGCTTCAGCATGTGTTAGCAGGCAGGATTCATACCCTGGCTCCATGAAGTGTTTGAATGTTGCCTGTAGCTCTTCCAGGACCTCATGCCCGAAGAGCCAAATGCAGACCTGAAGAGATACAGAATGAACATAGGAATGCCTGGTGGGTTTAGGACTTCGTTATGCAGTCCGGTTAAAGTGAGGTTCAGAGAGAAGCTCCTGATTCACCAGGTTTCACTTTTTAGATAACTGTGGATATGAACTGGGATTCCCCCTCCTTCATTCACTCTGAGGTGTGTTCCCACAGCATGGGGTTCTGGCACAGTGTTGTGGAATGTTACAAACTGTCAAGGTAACTGTGCTGTGTGCCCAGCTGAGGCCCAGGAATATCTTAGTTCAGTTCAGTGAATTCACACAAATAATTTGCCTGGACCTTGTAATGTACATATAGACATAAACTATACCACATAAACAGTGAAGTCTTTTCAACTAGCAATGACTGGATGATACTTTTTTTTCCCAGTAAAGTTTGCACTTTTTTACAAAGTCTTGGTTAACTTGGTTAACTAAACTATGTGTTGTTTTGGTTTTTTTTGTCTGTATTTAGATTTAGCTAAGAACAAATGGCAAAACAGACTCTTCTCATAGTGTTTTCTTCCTGATTGAATTCAAGAAGCACTAGAAGCATAACAAGGCCATTCACGTGAATTTTAAAACAAAGTCTTCATCTGAAACAGATAACCCTATTTTGAAAAGCTGTCTAATTCAAACCAACACACTCAAGGAAGACTCCATCAGCGTGAGTAAGAATATCTACATAACTCCCGCAGAAGTCAAGAAAGACATGCACATTTTTGCCCAAGGAAAATTTTGCTGTATTTAACCACATTTTAAGGAGATATTAGTGCATTTGCTGCCAAGTGCTCTGAAGCTGTAGGAAGCTCAGCCCCCCAGGGTGTCTTGACCTGAAATGAATTTACATGGAAAAAATATTTACCGAGGAACAGAAACCTCTTGGATGTTTGATTTAGACAAATGTTCCAGAAAGTAACCATTTAATAAGCATGTTCTTGAGAGAAAATGCTGTGGAAGAAATTGCATGCAGCTTCTAAAAGACCTCATGTAGTTTTGGAAAGCACAAGCAGAGCAGAGAATTGAGGGGAGGCCAAGCTAACAGCACTTTCCAGAAGTACCTTGACTCCAGAGGACGCTAGTAACCAAAATTTCTTCAGGCTAGTATATGTGAGGAAGAAGTTACATAGGCTACATGTACATGCTACATAAGGCTGTGCTACACACGGACATGCTAACATCTACTTTTACTTCCCATTAAGAAATCTGCAACACCCACAAGTTCCTTTGCAGTCACTTTCCCTGATGCCACTGTCAGAAGGGAGCCTTTTGCAAAGGATGCTTGTCCTTTTACTCATTTTCTTATCTCACTGTTTTATTTGTCATGTAGGAACAGAAAAGGCTTGTATTTTTTTCATATATTTACTAGTGCTAAAACAGCTGAAGAAATTAAAGCAAATTTTTGGAGAACAGATCTTTCTAATCCTTTTAAGCAAGAGGAAAGGCACAAACTATTATTTTCTATATGACATTATACAGGTGGTGTGTATTAATTGCCTTATTCCTACTCCAGTCAAAAACCTCTTCTACGTTAGAAGAACCATCTACCATTCAAGACAAATATCAATACCAAGTTTTGCTGCACAACTTGTAGTAGCAAGTAAAGAGGAAAATAACCTCCCTTTGGTAGGACCACACAAACATTTGCTGCATGTGGTCAGCAGCTAGCAAGCAACAGACTTGTGGCTCAGTTCTGGGCCCAGTTTTGATCTTGATCACATTAGGTAGTACTTTCCGTTGTTATTCAGGAGGGTGCCGACACTTAATTAGCTGTCTCCTTTAACAACAAGATAGAAGTTGCAGGACCGTCTGATAACTTCAATGACATTCCTATTTGATGACCTGCACTTTTAGAAAATTTAACCTCATTAAACCAAAAGTTCTTTTCTATGTTACATTGCTACATATCCACTCCCTTCCCTGCAGGCACTTTCATTTGATGCTGCTTTTATTCCATTATAACGCACTGTGAGTGTCAAGAGTAGTCCTGCCACCTGACATTATTTTTGACAAAGTTCCATTTTATAATTTACAAATTCTTGGTGTGTTAAAAACTCCAGTTGACTGAACATCTCAAAGGGAAGGAGGCAGGTAAAAGTGAAGAGGGTGAGAAGATGAGATACGGAAATCCTGACACTCATGTTTATTTTACAGATTAATTTTTGCAAGTAATTTGATTACCAAGGTTTTATGATGTCAGCTGTATTTGCTGCAATTTATTTAGAACATAACAGCCAATTTCAAAAAGGCACCAATCCTGCCTAACATATTGCTTCCAGCCTCAAATTTCCTGTTTCACATGATAAATATTTTGATGCAAATTCCTGTAGTTTATTTACAACGGTCTTTTTACAGGGGCTATTCTTGCGTGGTTTATCTGACACTATTGCTCTAACACATCTTAAATTGATTGTCCAAACAATTAATCTGAGATGAATTATCACTCATTTTTTAAGGGTCACACAGTAGTAAGATCGTTGAGGTTGGGAAGTACCTCAACAGATCATCTAGCTCAGCCTTCCTGCTCAAGCAGAGTCAGCTGCAACATGCTGCTGCGGCTGGTGTCCTGTCGGGTTTTGAATATCTTCGAGGATGGAGACTCCAACTTCTCTGGGCAACCCAACCCAGTATTCAACAACCCTCACAGTAAAAAACACCAAACACCTCTTCCCTATGTTTAATGAAATTTCTTGCAATTTACCCTGTGCCTATTGCCTCTTGTCCTACTCTGGTCCTTTCACCATCTTTGTGTTCCTTTGCTGGACTCAGTCCAGTTTCTTTGATGTCTCTCTTGTACTGGGGAGCCCAGCATAATACCCAGCACTCCAGATGAGTTCAGGGGAAGTACCGCCTCCCTCAACCTGCTGGCAGTGCTCTGCCTCATGCAGCTCTCAATGCGCTTGGCCTTTTTTGCCACAAAAGCACATTGTTGGCTCATGGTAAACTTTTCCATAAGGACCAGGTCCTTTTCTGCCCCAGTGCTTTCCAGCTGATCAGCCCCCAGCTTCTCCTGACGTTTGGGTTGCATCTTGTCCAAATACAGGGCTTTGCACTTGCCTTTGTTGAACTTCATGAGGTTGCTGCTAGCCTATTTCTGCAGCTTGTCCAGGCTCCTGTGAGTGGCGAGACACCCTTCTGCTCTATCAATCACTCCTCTGACACTTCTTGAGGGAGCATTCAGTCCCGTCATTCAAGACATTAATGAAGATGTTAGACAGTATTGGCCCCAGATTTGATCCTAGGGTACGTCACTAGTAACTGGCCTCTAGCTGAACCTTGTGTCCTGGTCACAACCATTTAAGCCTGGCCATTCAGACAATTTCCAATCCACCTCACTGCCCACATATCTAGCCAACATTTCCTCAGTTTGTCAGTGAGAATGTTATGGGAGATGGAGTTGAAAGCCTTGTTAAAAATAAGTTGAACAATATCCATCACTTTCATCGCAGGCACCAAGACAGTGACCTAATTGTAGCAGTCCATGAGGTTGGTCAGTCTTGATTTCTCCTTCATAAACCCTTGATGACTACTCCAAGTGACTTTCTTGTCTTTTGTGTATTTGGAAATGTTTTTGAAAAGGATTCAGTCCTCTTCCCACTTTCCATGGGATAAAGGTGAGGCTGACTGACCTGTGTGTCCCAGGATCGTCTTCTTGCCCTTTAGGAAGACAGTAGTGGCAATTGCTTTCTTCCATTACTCAGGAACCTCCCACAGTTGCCACAGACTTTCAAAGCTGATCATGATTGTTCTTGCAATGACATGGGTGAACTCTCTCAGCACTTTTGGGTGTATTCTATCACATCCCAGGAACTTTATGTATCTCCAGTTTCTTTAAATGTTCCTTAACCAGATGCTCCTTGCCTTGGGATTCCTAAAGGCAGGTGTTACTCTAAAGACCAAAGAGATCACAACAAAGAGTACTTTGGCCTTTTTCATGTCCTTTGTGATCAGATTCCCTGTCCCATTCAGCAACAGTCCCATATTTTCCCTCAACTTCCTTCTGCTTCTTATGTGTCTGCAGAAACAGCCTTTGTTGTCCTTTCTGTGTTTCATCAGGTTTAACTCCAGAAGGGTTTTGGCCTTCCTAACCCATACCTGCATGCTAATACAGTGTCTCTTTACTCTGCACAGGTCACTTTTTTTTTGCTTCCGCATCTTGCACAGTTCCTTTATGTCTGAGTTCAGTTAGAAGTTCCTTGTTCATCCATGAAGGCCTCATATTTGTGAGAATGTGCCTTTCCTGAGCTTGGAGGTGATCCTTGAAAATCAACCAGCTCTCCTGGACACCTCTTTTCTCCAGGGCTCCATTCCATGGGATTCTTCCAACCCAATTTCTGAAGAGGCTGAAGTATGCTTTCCAAAAATCCAGACTGTGGTCCGTTTTTTTTCTCTGCTCCCTTCTTTCAGGATTCTTACCACTATCTCATGGACACCACAGCCTGCACCTGACATTTACATCCCTGACCAGTTCTTCCTTGTTTGTATGATGTCCAGCAGAGCATCTCCCCTCATAGGCTCCTTGATTGCCTGTATCATGAGGGTGCCATCAATGCACTCCTAAAACCTCTTGGATTTCCCATGTACTGCTGTAATCTCTTTTCAGCACATATTGGGTGGCTTAAGTCTCTCATAAAGCACAGCACCTGTGGACATAAGGATTCTTGCAGTTGTGTGAAGAAAGCCTCATCTACTTCTTCTTTTTCAGGCAGTCTGTAGCAGACACCCACCACAATGCCACCCATATTGGTCTGACAACTAATCCTGACCCATCAGCTCTCACCAACTTGTTGTTCATCTGTAGACATGCACCCTGCTGCTGCCTCATATAAAGGGTGTTTGCCTCTTGCTGTCCCATGTCTTGTCCTTCCTTAATAACCTGTATCCATCCACCACAGCACTCCAGTCATGTGAACTATCCCATCATGTCTCCATGATTCCAATGAGATCTTAACTCTGTAACTGCATACAGACCTCTAATTCCTCCTGTTTGTTCACTTCAGAGAGGCAGCAAGTCACGCTGACTTCCCGGAATGGTCACAGGAGCTTTTCCCATAGTTCTGTCTGGTAGGTACTTCCTTATTTATATGGATATGTTTGGGTGGGGCTCCCTTCTGCCCTGTTTTGTTGATTATAACCTCCCTCCTGTTTACATCACCCCACAATCCAACCTTGTCCACCACCTCCTCACGTCACTGCTGGTCATCCTCCCCCATCATTCCTAATCCAAAAGTTTCCTCACCAGGTTGGTCAGACAGCTGGCAAAGATGTTTTTTGTTGTGCTTGATCAGATGGATCCCACCTCTTACAAGAAATCCGCAGTCCTTAGAGAGGGCTGGCTGTAAAAAACAAAACTTCGTTGTCAATGAGGTTTGACAGATGCACAACAATTTTTGACCCGTGAGTATATTTGCACTAAAAATGCATGATATATCTTAAAGAATAAAACTTTTGTTGAAGTTCTTTGTTCTCCATAAATGCAGGTCTCTGATGACAAGATGGCATTTGTTACCAGTCATTTTTTTCCATGAGGCTTTGAGTCACACGAGAAGACTGCTCCTGCTCCTGAGTTCCCTGTATGTTGCATTATGTTGCATTTAATATTGCTTGCTTTCAGTTACCAATCTGTGCGCTGGGGAGAAAAGTGTCTCTCCTGACATGGGAAATCAACCTAGCGAAACTACCGATACCATCTCTTTACAATGTAATTGCACCTGAGAAAATAGTTTAATTTCAAGCCAATTTAAAGAACACCAAGAATTCTCTAGGTTCAAGTAGCTGTGTATTTCAGAAGGGATACGTATTCACATAGAACACACTGCACTGAGTATAGCTATCCCACTAAAAAGAAATACAGGGCTGAACTGGCAATGGAGACCCCATGAGTTCTAAATGCTTACTAATGCCCCTTCCTAAATATGTGTATTCAGAAGACAATATTGTATTATGCTTTTGAGGTATGATTCTAACCACATCATTCAGACTAAATTATGAACTCAATTTATTTTATTCAGTCTAGTCCTACATATACTTGATATTACATTTAATAATTTAGGTGATGGCTTAGCATTTGGAAAAAAAAAATGGGGAGAGACTGAGAAAAGAAAACACAGCTAACAGGTGTCGTGGTTTTAAAAACAGCCACCACCACAGCCTCTTGTTTAAAAACCTTGGGGGCTGAGGCAAAGACAAGGAGGGTTCACTCACCACTTATGGTCATGGGCAAGAAACTGACACGACTTGGGAAAAATAAACAAAAAATTATATTAACTATTTACAATCAAAAACAAAGCAAGATGTTGAGAAAAATAGAACCACATCTTAGAAAGGCACTTCTCCTCCAACCCTCCCTTCTTCCCAGGCCCAAAGGCTTTGTTCCTTGTTTCTGTACCTTCTTCCCCCACTCTGGCGGCATGGGGGGGGGGGCGGGGAATGGGGGGGGAGGGCGGTCGGCAGTCAGTCTGCCTCTTCTTCCTGCTCAGGGGAGGGCTTCTCACAGTCTTTCCCTGCTCCAGCGTGGGGTCCCTTCTCACAGGAGAGTCCTTCACAAACTTCTGCAATGTGAATCCTTCCCTCACAGGGTCACAGTCCTCTGATGACTGCTAATCTCTGGTGTGGATTTCTTCAAAATTCACAGCCTCCTTTGGGAGCAGCTACTTCATCTTCTCATGGACTGCATGAAGGGATAAGCATGCGTCACCAACGAGTCTTCTCCATGCTGCAGGGGAATTTCTGTTCTGGGGCACCTCCTTCCTCTCCATTCTCTTCACTGACCAGTGTGTCTGCGTAGTTGTCTCTCTCCGATTCCACTTCTACCTCCGCAGCAGGTTCTTTCATTAGCTCCCAAGAAAACTGACTCTCGGGTGAGCCATGGCAGAGGCTTGGGCTGCAGCAGGTCGGATTACAGCAGAAGCCGGGCAGGCAGCTGGATGGCCGGGCTCAGCCAGCCTGCCCAGGCCAGGCCCTGCCCAGGGTTGCACCACCCCCATGTTCGGTGCCCCCTCTTCAATATGTCATGCGCAGAGGCGCCGATTGGCTCAGCCCTGTCCTGGGGTGGGTCCAGCCTGAAGCTGGGGAAACTTCCAGCAGTTTCTCACAGGGGCTAGATCGGTGGTACTCCTTCCCCCACCTCCCCAGCTACTAAAACCTTGGAGCCAGGGGTGGGGGTGAACCCTTAGCAGTCACTTACTGGAGCCACCACTGCAGCCCCTTCCCTGCTGCCAGCAGACGTGGAGTCAGGGGAAACCTTTGGCAGTTACTGACAGGAGCCATTACTGCGACCCCTGCCCTGCTACTGAACAAACCCACCGCACAAAACCATAACAGGAAAGTCAGATTTGCAAAGAAAAGTCATGAATCCATTTTAAATGAATATTTTGTAAACCTCAGAAAAATACAACTTCTTGCCTGTCATGGTCTAGAATAACTAACTTCTGGACATTCTGCACAGCAATGGGATCCCCTAAATCAAAAATATTTATTCTGCACCAGGCTAACTCTTCTAGTTGACCCAATCAAAAATCACACTCATATCAAGGGAAAGACACTCCTTTTCTGCTTCTCCCAATTTCAGCAAGCACTTTGAGATTCCACAGAGTCCTTTTTGAAGACCACGTGTAAGGGGCTTTAAAAAGCAGATCAAGGAGAGTGAAGAACATCTGCTGTCTCAGAAAAGGTTCTCAGGATGGTGTAAGCTCTTGTCTAAGGGAATTCATGCAGAGTTAAGCACAGTACCTTCCTCACAGCGCTGTGTACCCCACAAGGCAACTCTGGCTCCAGAGTCAGCCGTACTATTCAGCACACACAGAAGCAAGATAAATGATCTGCAATATACCTGGAATATCTCTATCACTTCCTGTGCCCATACTAGTCCTGCTTTCTCTCGGGCATGGAAAGCAACTGCTAATGTCTAAACCCAATGCCATCTTTGGCCTTGAATCCACATACAGAAAGGAGCAAATTAAGGTCAAATGGGGTTCTTTTCTGAAGCCCCAGGGGCCTGCTCATGTTCGCAATTTCTAAGGAAGAGGGCGAGCAGCAGACTAAGCACGTTGCCCCTGTGGCACTCCATCCCAGAGCAGGGAGGGTTTTCAGCCCTTAGCAGAAAAGCAGAAAGAAGGAAATAAAAAACTTGTGCTTGAATGAGAAGATGAGGGCAACAAAAGCAGCTGCCAGAATTGAGCCCAAAGGCAGAAGGTCTGCTAATGACAGACGGTAGTGATGAAAACTTTGCTGGAGGGAGAGAGCATATGTAATATTTATTTATTCAGGGCTTAATAGTTCCTATGTGTGTTCCTGACAAACTGCTTATAACCAAGGTTCCTTTGGCTATGGTTTTAATGATACTTGCCTATCTATACAGTTTCAGGAGTAAATGAAGAGCCTGGTAAAAGGAAATCCTCCTCAGTTAAAGCCCTTAAACAGCATACTAAATACAGTTAGGCGTTAGGTCCAATAGAGGCAAAGTCATCGGTGCCATGATCGTTGTTAGCAGTGAAATAGAAATGTCTTATGTTTCGATTCTCTGGCAAGGGGTCAGTTGACTTCTAGATTGGACAACATGAATACTGTTTCTTTTCCATGGGCTGTGTAAATCACACCCCCTTTCACACAGGGTAGAAAAGTATGTTTTTCTTTGTCAATTCATAATATATTAAATGTCATTTGTGGTTTAACTCCACCCATAATTTTCTTGTTCCACAGGTCCCTAATGAGGCTGGAGTTATCACACCTAGTGGCCCTGGGCTGCTGGAATGGGGCAACACAGATTCTATTTAATCCTTCTTTCCAACTCACACCCTGCAGTGCTAGAGCTGTCACATAAAGACCTACTATAATTGATAGGTAAGACTATTTCAGTGTGGTCATGTATGTCTGTTTCATTATTTTAACTCATTCAAAAATAATAATTTTAAAAATTGACCTTTTTATGCAATAGCCATCCTCTCTTGAGACCAAGTATTTAAAGTGCCAGAATCCCACACCTAACGTGTAGCATTTTCTATTTTAATTTTATCCCAACTTCTTGCTTTTCTAATCTCTTTCAGTTATCTCCTTTCCTGTAAGGAATCTCAAACCAACACCACTAAGAACAATAATAAAAAGCAATTGGTGGCTTGACAGAGTTTCAGAAAATAATAGTGCTACCATAGGAAAATAATGATGGTATTTTATCTTTATTTATTCTCTTCAAATGTGCTTTGGAGACAGACTTACTTAGAGGTCCCACTCCAGAAATGCTGTATCTAAGCGGTGGACATAGCAACAATTTAAAGCATGCAAAACTCAACAGGAGTTCTCAGTGGGAGTGCAAAATAGCTTTGCAAATCAAATGACAGGTATATTTCACATTGGCAGAATGTAATTTCACCGTCCAGAATTTGGCCAAGATATAAGGGTCATGCTCTTTTTCTTACAAAAAGAGTCTTGGGATTTTTAATCATCTCAAGCAGTTGGGACATGATTGGTTTTATTTCTGAATTAAATTTAAAGACTTCCCTCAGGACCCTGAGACAATGTTGAAGCATCTGTCCAGTAAAGGTTCAGGCAAACAAGCACGTTGTCTGATTCTAACACTACCTTCACTTGCTGGGTTTTCAGGCGTGATGCCATTTCTCACCCAAGTCATTACCAAGTGTGACTGTGCTCTGCATATGAGATACAAGACAGCAGCCCAGGTTACCAACAAGCAGAGGAAGCACATGCTGGTGGTGATTTCTCTGCCTTCCACGCCTAACTAAACCTTTATTTCAGATTGAAAATGTTATTAGCAAGAGTCTCAAAAAAGCTCTAGACTTCCAATTTGGCTAATCAGTACTAACATAAACAAAGTAGCTGTGCAGTCAAGCACAGCAGAACCGAGAAAGCACAAGCAGTTTAATGCTGACAAACAGCACAGCATATTTGAGGGCAAAGAATAAAAAGAGGAAATATTTGTCAAATGGAGATCTTCAGCATACTGAACAAGAGCTCTTTTTGCAGCAATATGAAAAAAGGCCCCCAAGCCATCGGCACAATGTGCAGCTGTATGATCAAGTGAAACAGAAGGGTGGGTTGTACTGCTGGAGGAATACACTATCAATCAAAGCAAGGGCAAATCCAGGACACCTTCTGGGGAAAGGCAAGTACAGAAAAAAACTCTCCTCCCTCAGGCTTCCCACCTCCTTCACTCATGAAATCATTTATTAAAACCTTCATTTTTGGCCAATCCGTTCTTTCTGGCAAGACTGGAGGTCAGCCCATAGCTAACACCTAGCTTCATCTCTGCTGTTAACAATAGAAGAAATCTGGATTTTGAGGTGTCCATTGCTCAGCCTGCATGGTACTGGTGGAGGGGTGAAGAACATCTTAATCAATTTTAAAAATGCATAAAACTAAGTCAGTTTCAAAATCAGCCTAGTTCCATGCGCTGGGGAAAAGCTTTGAGGAAGAGGACTGGGAATGTGGAAAGAAAAGTGATTGCTGGCACTTCTTAACCTAGCTATATAGCTAGATCAGTGGTTGGAGGGGCAGTTTGACTTCATCTGCAATGTGGGGTAGGAAATTCTTTGTTTTATCGTAACTTGAAGGAAACAGGAATGCATAGTACGGGAGAATGGTTGAACAGATTTTCTCAGGAGCCAGGAAGTAGCAAATTCACTGAGTAAAGATGGGCAAGAGGGAATGAACCAGGCCAGCTCAGTAAGAATGTTTTGCTTTATCTGTCAAAAGAGGCACCTCCTTGCTAGTACATGTTAGATTTGTTAAGATGAGCATTTACATGTTGAGCTCCCTGGCATCCCTTTAGCCTCCCAAAAGCAAGGAGGGTGGGGAGATATATTATTGAAGTTTGACTGGAAAGATCAACGGGGAGTAAATATATGTATAGTGATAAACTGACTCCATTAAGAAAGTCCCACAAGGGAATGAAAAGGGTTGAACTGAGGAAAAGGGAAGAACAGTGAGGAAAAGAAAATGTACAGCAAATTTAGATCCATGACCTAACTCTCTGGTGCCTAATACACTGCAGCCACTCAACATGTAATCTGCTTCAGGCTCAGAGAACTCTGCAAAACATGGAGTTAATAGGAGCCTGATAGAGGGCGAATCATACAGATTAAGGGCCAACAGAGCCTTACTGCAATGACCTTGCACTGTAATTGGGTATCAAAAAGATTTACACACTGATCTATATTATATATGCAACTTTACATTATACATGAGTACTCAGGACTACCAAAGCTGAGAAAATCCAACGTCTCCAGATTTTTTATTCCAAAAACTTTTTTTCTTCTCTGAAAAACAAACAAGGAACCCTAGAATAATGACAGCAAAAGCCTCACTGGCTAAAAGGACACTACTAGGAAGCTGGCCCAGCTTTAAGACACTGGATATATCCTATTATGCCAATGATAGAATCATAGAATCATTTGGGGTGGAAGGGGCCTTTAAAAATCATAGAGTCCACCTCTCCCTGCCATGGGCAGGGACTTCTTTCTCCAGATTAGTTTGCTCAAAACTCTGTCCAGCCTGACCTTGAACGCTTCCAATGGTGAGACATCCACAACTTCTCTGCGCAACTAGTTCCTGTGTCTCACCATCCTCATTATAAAAAACTTCTTCCTAATATCCAATCTAAATCTACTCTCTTTCAGTTCAAACCTGTTGCCCCTTGTCCTGTCACTACAGGCCCTGGTCCTTCTCCTACTTGCTTATAAACCCCGCTTTAGGTATTGAAAGGCAGCATAAGGTCTCCCCAGTACAATAAGGTCTCCCTCTTCTCTTCTCCAGGCTAAGCAATTCCATGGCTCTCTCAGCCTTTCTTCATAGATGCTCCAGTCCTCTGAACATTTTTGTGGTCCTCCTCTGGACCTGCTCTAACAGATCCATGTCTGTCTTATACTGGGTACCACAGTACTCCAGGTGGAGTCTCATGAGAGCAGAGTAGAGGGGCAGAATCACCTCCCTCAAACTGCTGGCCACACTTCTTTTTACACAGCCCAGGATACGATTGGCTTTCTGGGCTGCAAGTATACAGTGCCAACTCATGTAATTTTTTGTTCACTGGCATCCCCAAGTCCTTCTCTGTCAAACTATTCTCAGTCCGTTCATCCCCCAGTCTGCATTGATATTGGGGATTGTCCCAACCCAGGTGCAGGGCCTTGCACTTGACCTTGTTGAAGTTTGTGAGGTTCGTATGGGCCCACTCCTCAGGACTGTCAAAGTCTCACTGCATGTTGTCCCTTGCCTTAAGCATATCTACAGCACCACTCAGCTTGGTGTCATCCAAAAACTTGCTGAGGGTGCACTCAATCCCACTAATGGAGATATTAAACAGTACCAGTTCCAGTATGGATCTTTGAGGGACACCAGTCATTACTGGTTTCCACTTGGACACTGAGCTATTAACTAACTCTTTGGATGTGGCCATCCAGGCAATTCCTTATCCATCTATGTCCTGGGTTAAGCTGAGACAGAGTTAACTTTCTTCGTAATAGCTAGCAAGAGGCTGTGTTTTGAATTTGTGCTCAGAAGAAAGCTGATAACAGTGATGTTTATAGTTGTTGCCAGGATAAACAAGGTCTTTCAGCTTCTCTGCTGTTTTCAGGTGCAGGAGAAGCTGGGAGGGAGCACAGCCCCAGTTACTAGCCCAGGATTTGATATTAGGTTCGGGATTGAGACCCAAAGTGGACAATAACCTATTCCATACATACACGTCGTGCCCAGTATATAGGTGAGTAATGTTGGGAAACTCGTCCCTTTTTGCCTCCAGGTCAACTCTCCTTCCAGGTCAGATCTCTCAGAGTGGTCCCTCTCCCAAGGCTTTCTCCCTCTTTTGGTCAGCTCTCAGTCTGGGACATTTCGGCTGTTATCTCTATTCCAGGAGTGCGGTTTCAGGACTCTCCCTGCTCCAGGATCATTAGTCAGGAATAGGCTGAGCCTTGGTCATTGGGTGGTGAGCA
This sequence comes from Pterocles gutturalis, assembly GCF_000699245.1. Taxonomy (NCBI): domain Eukaryota; kingdom Metazoa; phylum Chordata; class Aves; order Pterocliformes; family Pteroclidae; genus Pterocles; species Pterocles gutturalis. Next base: position 28,899 of record NW_010135733.1, read on the forward strand.
GTATCACTGTGTATCACTCATTTGTATATTTGTATATTCTATTATTTTCAATATCATTGTAGTTTAGTTATTAAATTGTTCTTATCTCAACCCATGAGTAGTTTTTTTTTTCACTTTACCCCTTTAACTCTCTCCCCCATCCCAGGGTAGGGAGAGGGTGAGCAAACAAGTTGTGTGGGGTTGGCTCCCAGTCAAGGGCAAACCCATCACAATCTAATAGTCCATCCATTATACTGATCTCTCTCCAGTTAAGAGGCAAGTATGTTTTGGGGAACTGTGTCAAAGACCTTACAGAATCCCAGGTAGATGACATCAGTTGCCCTTCCCTTGTCCGTCAGAGCACCATTTGTGAAGACCACTAAATTAGTCAGGCACAATTTGCTCTTGGTGAAGGCTCATTTTCTGTCTCTGATCGCTTCTCTGTCTGCCATATGCTTCAACATAGCTTCCAGGAGGATTTGTTCCATGATCTTACCAGGTACTCAGGTGAGGCTGGCTGGCTGGTAATCCCCACAGTCCTCCTTTTTACCCTTTAAAAAAATGTATGTGAAATTCCCTTTTCTCCAGTCACTGGAGACTTTTCAAATATGATGGAGGGTGAAATAGTGAGTATTATGACTATTCTAAACAACAAAATAAAAAATCCAAACTACCTATGAGAATCCTAGAAGTCCTAGAATTAACTTTGGACAAGAAATTAATGAGCTCCGAATAGTGATGCTGACAATTTTCATATTTCCTGTTGCGACCAACATCTTCTTGGAAGTCGTATCAATCAGTGAAGATTGAAAGATTAAGATGTCTGGCCTTCCTAAATTGCTTTAGGTGAACAACCTCTGTTCCAATTAGGGCAAATCTCAGCCTGATTTTAGGAAGCCCAGGAAGATGGATGAAGGGTTTCAGTCTAGTCTGGGCCCTGGAGTCCCTGCAGAAGGGGTTGTGCTCACATTCAGGCAGGCTTTGTAGTCTTGCAGTGGAATGAGGATTTGTTTCTGCCTGCCATGCTGCTGTAGACAGAGCCACCACAGTGTCTTCTTTGAAGTATGTATGGTCCTTCAGCAGGCCTTTGGCAGCCAGAGAGCAGATGTGATGCCAGCGGGTGAAGGCCTATCCCCACAGAGAATGTGAGAGCCTTCATTTAGGAGACTATCCTCTACCTAGTTCCTCAACAATTTTTCACACAGGTATGCCAACTGGTATGACCTTGTGCAACATCTAGAATTGCAATGCAATTGGCAGCGTGCAGAGCTACTTGCTGAGCTGCCTTCATATTGTAAACAGTTGCAGCAGTTCTTTGTTACTTGCTCACTGGAATGTAAGGAATATCTTTCATTTGCTAATTTTGACCAGCTTTCTAAAAAGCTCCCTAAATAGTTTTATGCCAGGCCATACCACTGCCTAGCATTTCAGTACAAGTGGTCAGTCACTGTAATAACATTAACCATGAAAAATTTACTTGGTATTAGTGAATATAACATTGTGTACAATTCCACAGGAGTTTCTAATTTGTTTTCCTGATTGATATCTTTGAAATTCTCTGTATCATGTATTTTCCATGTATCCTGACAGTTTTTGATATAAATAGAGACTTCTCTGTCAAAAACAAAAAATCTCCACGCCCCTCCATGCCCCCAAAAGCAAAAAGACATGGACATGTTTACAGACACACACACAGAATGAAAAAAAAAAAAAAAAGGGAGGGGTTGCACGGCTTATTTTTCATTCATATATATGATTCTTTTGTGCTGTCAGATCCAATAATGGACTCTAAGCTGCTGCCCACTTCTCCATGGTTTCTTCATGAATCAAAGGAAAGAAGCAGACAAGTACAAAAATACCACAGTCCATTGGCAGCTTTTACTGCTTCGCAGTTTTTTTTCAGAGAGGAACAATTTGCCCTGGAATGCACTGATGTCTCCTTTCTCTTTGAATGTCTTCACAGGGTCTCTTTTATCTATAGCATCAAGCATGAGTGGCCTGTCTTCACTCTCAGTGCTTCTCACAGTCTGATACCCCCTTATTGATATGAGATATGTAGATCAGTAGATCACATCTCATCCAGGCTGGTCCATGATGTATCCTTGCCTCACAGTTATGGCATTTTGAAGTTAATATTTCCCTTCTTTTTCCCATGCTGCTCATCACATAGGTACAAAGCTTTTCCAGAAAACATCCATAATGCTGCTTCCTTATCATATTTCAGCTACGCTCAGTCCCTCAGCATAAAAACACAAAACACTGTGCTTCAGATGTGCTGCGACCATTGCCACTCATCCTTACTGTGTCATTACTTTTCTGTATTCTCTCACCTGGCTATACCCATTCAGAGTATTTTAAGTCCTTCAACAGAAGAAGGATCATTTCACTTCCTGTTTGTAGAATGTCTGAAACAATAAGGCTTCAGTCTGTGACAATAAGGTAATATCAATAAGCAAATAGATAATGACAATAAGAGATGTGAAAATTTTTTCTTAAGTTGGCATGCCTTTCCTATGGGTGAGACATGACTACTGAGTGTCAAAAAGAAGAATGCCAACAAAATAATAATGCTTTTCCATGAAATGAAAAAATGTAATTTTTTTTTTCTTTTAGGCAGGATACTGTATGTTTGGCTGTTCTTCCTTTCTGAGGTGTTCCTGCAGTCCCAGGAGAGAGAAGGCAGTGTGGAAAGAGGACTTGGAATACACAGAGGGAATTGATGTTTTGCATAGGAAAGTGCTGTTGTAGCACATTTTTCAGAACAGAACTGAACTAGACTGAGAACACTATTTTTATATTTTGTCCTAATCATCTCCTTCAGGACATCAGAGATACACAAATAATCACTGAAGCTGGAAGTAGGCAAGAGCAATTTCTGCTACTGGGATTATAAAGTGCTTTAAGAATTCATTTCCTTTCACAAATTTCAAACCAGCAATTAATTAGCTATACACGGTAATTTCACTTTCTTAACCATTGTCAATATTTGGAAGCTTCTTTTATAGATTTGTGATTAACTTTTAATTATAAGCTAATTACACTGTTCGTAGTAATAGAGGATCTTGTGGGTTGACAGAGAATCTATAAACGATGCCCAGGAGACAGCAGCAGATTTAATACATTCCAGTCCTGTCATCTCCTTTTACTAACCAAGAAAGCCTCAGGACACATAGTGCTCGATCTTGGGAGCTATTCTTGCCTCCATTAAGAACTGAGAAAGAATTTCAGCTGCCAGCAAATGATGTAAGTGAACTTTATGCTTCCTTTAAGTTTAAGCAAGGTGGTAAGAAAATAAAAAAAAGGAACACAATGACAGACCGCAGTAACACAAATGAATTGCTCCTATATGTGACAGGGAATGGATTCAGTGTGTGTGTCTGGAAAAAGTCATAATTCCCCTTACCTATTTCCTAAGAAAATTAAGATGAAGGTTCAGAAGAACTGGGGATTACATCTCAAACAAGTGTAGGATTCAGTCATATTTTGTGTACTATTTTCTACTTTCTTCCTTGTTACTTCACTTATTTATCCATTGACATGTTCCCTATTATTTTGTAAATATTTCCATCTACTGCTGCTCACTCTCCATTTCCCTAGAAACTTTTACTATATATAGAATTTATATTTTGCTTCATGTTTCCAATTCAATAAACTACAAATGCTGCAGTATTTTGCTGCTCTCATTGCATCAGAATACAAAATCATTACCCTGCAGCTGTGTACAAATGGCTTGACTTTTTGGGCTGTGCAACTGATTTTGTTCATTCTCTACATTTGCAAAATGCTGGTGGGTTTACAGCCCTCCTCAGGCTGAAACTAGGTAGTGGATGGTCAAAAGACGGTAAGAAAATAATCTTTGAGAGGGGAAGACCCAAAAGTTATCTGAAATGTTCCTCAAGAGCTCAGAGGAAGCAGCGTAGGGACTAGATAATAGGAATGGACCAGCTGTAATAACAGCTTCCATGGACTGGTATGCACACACACTGGGACACTGATGAGTAATATAAGGAAAACAAAGAACTGGAAGTTATGTCCAGAGTTCTGGGGAAAAAAAGGATAATCAGACTGAAACAAAGAAACAGACACATACTGTATTCTACTCCCCATACCCCACTCTACAAATCACATGCTTCCCACAGAATAAGCTCCATTAACATGCAGTGACAGAATTAGAGGCAATGCACACTAAAGGAAAGTTAAAAGTGAAAATGACAGGTTAAAGACACCTAAAGTGTTTCAAATGCAGTTGCCCTTCCTGGTCTGGAGATGTACAGGGTTCCATCTCTGTGCATTTTGCTCATGCCAATTTAGATCAAGCCTGTGCCTTGGATACAGATTAAAACAAAGGGTACACATATTGTGGAGGTTATGTTTTCAGCCTGGCACTTCATCTGTGAGATTTAAAAAAATCCCACATTCCTAATGGGCTGATCATGCTGAGACTTTTACACTTGGCTCGTTGCTATGGGATAAAGAACAAATGCTTTGCTCTTATTTGATAAGAAAAAATGTTGAGTCTTGTCTTCATTAAAACATTGCCAGCTCTCCTAACATTTGAGTGAGCACATATATATCTGATTCACGTTATTCTTTCTTCCGTGCTTTGATCACCAGCAAAAGAGTTGACTCTTCTGAGGTATATTATTTTGGCCTCCTTAAAAAAGCAAGCAGATTCTGCTTATCAGTCACATCTAATCTAGATTAGTACTACCTCATCTTTCCCTTCTCCAGATGAACACCTAAATGTGTTTTAAGGAAAAGACAAAACTAGTGCTAGAAGACTAGTTCAAGAGTAGGAGAAAGTGCTCAAATTTGCCTGCGAGAAAGAGTAGACACTGAACATTTCCAGTTCAAATGCTTCAGTTCTTTGTGTGTATCTAATAGTCACATTTTCTACACTTGTGACCACGGGCAAACTCGAACAGGAGACTCATCATGTACACTCTGCAGATTTCTCTGCTGTCAACGTATGTCCTATCAGTAAATCTGTCAGATTCCCTGGCTCCAGGTATGTTGGCTATTATCACTGTCATGGTTGTCTGAAAGGAAAAGGACTATTGACCACTCAGGAAAACTCAAATGTAACCAGAGGGGTAGAAAGAAATGTATGAAAGGAAGCAGAGAAAAAAAAGACGGGTTTTCATCTGAGGGGGGAAAGGACACTATAGTTACTTTGGCAAAATGGAGTAATACAACTGGTTAGGTAGAAGGAATGGATACGTTTTAAAAACGGTGGAAATAAAAAGTAATTCTGAAGAGGGCAGTCCTTCATTTTTCATCTGCCTTCGTAATGGTCTTCTGCTGTCTAAAGTGGAGCAATTTTTAAAATGCTGTTATAGATACAGTTGTCACAGATATGGTCACAGAGGAATTTGAGCTAGAGAAACTGCAAGAGATCTCAGTGGCATAAAATCTAAAATTTGTTCTCTAAGTGGCTTTGGAATAGCAACCTAGTTTTCATTTCTACTCTTCCACTCAAAGACACACACACATGCGTGCTCTTTGAAAAGGCTGTTCACAGCTATTGGTGTCGTAAGTTCAGCCACAACCAGCACCAGAGACTTAGGGAAGCCAGGCCCCCTTCTCTGTAGTGTGGGGTACCCATGGATTTGTTACCCTGAGGCTGTCCTCCTTTTTTTTTTTTTTTCTAATTTACATGGTCCGCATGAACCACCAAAGGCCTCATTTGTCACATCATCCCACACCATCCTCTTTGACTTTCTGCAACACTGAAGTGAATTAGTGGTTGTTACCTTCACCATTAGTTGTTCCAACGATGTCACTTCTTGCAAGAATGTAAAGCTGTTAGTATTCAGCTGTACTTCCTGGCTTCTCCCTGTGTCATACCTAACCATTACAACAGGCTAAGTGTAGTCCAGAGCTTTCAGGTGACCCTTCCCTACGACAATTGTCCTTACTTTCCCTTGTTTGCCTATCAAAATCATATGATGTTAGAGCTGGGTATATGGCATCAAAGTCTCACTTATCAGAGCAGGGCATTTGGGTAGGCTTCTTCTGGTAGGACAGATAGGTACAGCCTGTTAAAAACTGTCGTCACACCCATCTATACCTCACATTGCTGCCTCCTCACCCTCTGAAATTATTTCGCCATCCTAGGTAGTCATGCAAATTGCTCAGAATTTAGAGGGGTGATGAATTGGCAGTTGGCACTTGCCCACAGAGCTTTGGCTCAGACTCAGTTTGCCATAGCTGAGAGAGACAAGATGGGATCAGATTCAAAGTACAGACATTCAGTCAAGATTGAGTGCGGCACCTGTGACATGAGATAATGTGTGAGGGTAAACCTGGAGAGTAATTAAAACATAAATCCATCTAAAAAGTGTCTCTAGAGATAGATAGACTGCCAGTTTAAACTAACAAGGTATTGGAGAACACAAGCACCAGTTGGCCTAGTGTATGCATGCAGTGTGAGCACTATTTAGACACTCTCAATTCCTGTTCTTTCAAATTTTCAAAAATAGCTGTGCTCCTTCTAACAAAATGTTCAGTACACCCCCATTGATCATCCAAAGCAGCAGAACTTCACCTTTCAGTGTTCACTAGTATTATATTTGAAACATTGTTGTATGCTTCCTCAGGGACCAAGTCCTTATGTCCTAAGAAATCTGGCATTAAGAATTCTTCATCATTTGCATAATGTGTTCTTTCTCTCTAGACTGAGAAACTACAGCTTCAGAAATCCTGCAGATGTGCCTGATCCCTGTGATCATGGAAGACACTGAAAGATTTGTGCCTACCTGATAACTTTCTTTCTTTGACAATTCACTCTTTTAATCTGATCTGTTTAGAAAGTTGCATTGCAATGTTTAAACCTAGATCTTACTGACAACTACTTGAAGAGCCTTTATCCAAATGGATCATAATGCACTTGTCAACATACAACCACTAGGGAAGAAGTGAAACTTTAGTTTTTGAATATTTGGTTCTGGAATCTGCTCTTGATAGGTATACGTTTAAACCCCAGACGTACAGGATAGCTCTGTTTTCTGACATATTACATAGGGGGAAAAAAAAAAAAGAAAAGCAGAGTAATATTTTTCATCTCTAACCACAAATGTATTTAAATTTATTTTTCCTGTGAATATTCTCCTAAACTGAAAGAAGTCTCAAGAGACTGCAGTGTCTGATCAATAGTCGTCCAATTGCTTATAATGGGATATTCAGATGTTTGCATTAGAATCAGCAATAATATATAAGCTGTGAATCAAAAGGAAAAAATTTCTTACATTAATGAAACATACAAGTCATATCATTAAAAAAAAAAAAAAACCCAAACAAAAAAAACCAAAACCAAAACAAAACAAAAAACACAAACAAACAAACTTAGTATTAAAGAAAAATGCTGTAAGGAACTGCCTAAGAAAAACCCGGTTTAGGACACTGTGAAAGCTAGTTAAAGGACATGCCTACGTTGTGATGGGCAGATCTGGATACACTGAAAAAGCCAATGAGATCTATATTTTTAAGGAGATGTGATTCTAACAAAATATCCCATTTCTGACACTTGGTAATACCATATGCTTAAAGCCAAATGGGAGAGCAAAGTGCCCCAGAACTCTACCCATCCCCTGCTAACTTGTAACACAGAGATTTTTGAAGCAGAAACGATGTCACAGTGCTTGACAGCCCTCTTTTGCTTTCCAATTTGAGAATTTGTCTAAATGACCTTTGTACCTATAGAGGCTGTGAGCAACCCAAACACCCTGTGACAGTGAAGTCTACAGTCTAACTGCCTCCTGTCGGAAAGGGTGATCCTTTTGTGTGTTTCCAGCTTGCCACCTGAGAGCCTTGCTTGCCACCTTTTTTCTTGTATGGTAAAGAAAGTACAACAGGATGGTAAATCAGGAAGGGAAGTTGCCACAAAATTGAGTGCCAAGGCACAGATTAAAGTGAACTCTGCAATCACATGCTTTGGATACATGTGATTTATCTATCTAAAACCCATGCATTCATCTTAACACCTGTGTTTGTTTGCGCTCATAGAGAAAGTCTGCGAAGTGAAACGGAGACATTTCACATGAAAGAGATAATGAGAAGGAAGTTTCAGAAATGTTTGCTGGCTGAGGTATAGCTATCTGCTTAAAACATTCCTCAGATCAAATCCCTATTGGCAGAGGATAGCAGGCCGAGAGACAGGCTGTTCGGGAAATGACTAAGCAACAACAGCAAACTAAACTGAAATGTATTATTAACCCTGAATACCCTTACACAATGATACTGAGAAATGCAAAATACAACTGATCTATTGCAATTGAACTACAGATATAAATTACATAAAACCCAAGGAAAATTTTTGTACTGCGATAATCACCATATCCCAAGAAATGCCTGGGGTTCACAGCTTTTGTTATATTTCAGTGTCTATGGGAACAGCACTTGAGATTATTCAGTAGAAATTGGTGTTATTATGACAAACAAGGAAATTCACTACCTCAAAGTTTTGTTTGATGGTGTGAGATCTTTATATCCTGTTTGGCTGTAAAATGTGGAGATACAGTGCCCAAATGTATAAATATAATGGGAGAGCATCTCAGAACCCTGTACTAAATAAAGTTATTTACCTTAGTGAGCCCTAACACTGACAGGATGAGAGGATACAACAACAATTTTGTATTCTGAGGAAATTTGAAGGAAATTATAAAGTGTGAAAATACATATTCAGATGATAACGGAGTCAAGAGTTACCTATTTATCAATCACACACTTGCACTGGTTAATGAGAATTCCTGAGACAGACTTAGCTAAAACATGAAGACTGGCTTGATTAATTTTTTTTGAAACAAAAGAAAGACTTCAACAAGTGTGAACAAATTATAATTTAATTTAATTTGATTTAATTATGACTCTGAAAATTAACTTTTAATTTCAATTTTTCAATGATGTATAGTATTTACCCATGTAAATAGTGCTAATAAATGTTGTTAAACAACCTTTCAATATTAAGTTCATTCGTTCATCAGGGACATGTATATTCTATTCAAGGAAGCAAAATATAGCTAGTTTCTGTACTACCATTATTAACACAGCAGTATGGGGTGTATATTTTGAACCTGGGTTAATAATTTCTCTTATGGCTTGCTTTAGTTGTTTTTCAATGGACAAATGCAATCTGTTGATTTTAGAAACTGTTCTTCACACATTCTAAGTAGATAAGTATACATACAAATTCAAAATACTAAACATAGCACAGTGAAATCCTTATCCTATTTCTAAATAGTCCAGTCAGATGTCACCACTATGTCACAGATAGGTGATGTATGTCCTCAGGTGCTCCTGTGGACATACAGAGGAGTTCAAACCAGGGCATAGACCAACTATGAGAGTCCCCAAGAGATGGTCAGTAAAAACTGATTTATTATTTTTAAATGAAAAAAGACGTAGTTTTAGCAACATCGCATAATATTTTTCTAACCAGAAGACCTTGTGACACAAATCTTTAAAATCCCATCCCTTGAATTAGAAGCTCAAATCTCCTGAAATAAAGGTTCCGTTGCGCAGATAATGTGCCATTCAGGAACTTGGAAACAGCTAGCAGAAAGAAACTTCAGTGAGATAATCCCGTGAGATACCAAGGGCATGTACATTTCTCTAGCTTCAGGTCTTAGAATCAAGAGCTGCAAGTTAAATATCGAAATATCAAATTCTTTTTAGCAAAACAGATTTCCTGATGTCTTGAGATAAAATTATTAATCTCAGTGTTTTCAGATACTTATGATTCTTCTGAATGAATACTAGGGTTCGGTTTGGGGATGTTCTTGGAGAAGTCCAAATCCAAAGAAAACAGTTAATGTGGAGTTTATGCTGTGTGCTGTTGAATTACTTTTCATTCCATTCCTGTAGGAGTTTGCTGAGGTTTTACAGAGAGTAAATGTTTGGGAAGTGTTCGTATGGGATATCAGTAAAACTTCTGCTCTATGTTAGACAAATATTCTTCCAAAGCTATTGCTTGGCAGTGTATTGTTAAAAGCTAGAAAAATCTACCAATATAAGAGGAGAAAAAAAATAATATATTAATGAGATACTGGGGAAAAATTAATATTTCTTTCTTTAACCCTGGAAAAGTGCAAGGTGTTTAAAAAATGGAAATTCAAGGTCTTTTGGCAGGTTACATCATATAATTTTGTGTTTTCCCATTGCTTAGCATGGTCTTAGCCATTGATGGGTCTATAGCTATGACCACATAGGTCAGATAATGCTAATATAAATGACACTATGGCTGGACCAGACTGTTCTTGCCGTCTTAATAGCGCAATTCTTCTGTGTTGGAAATCGGTTTAAGATATCAGTGAATTCAAAAGGTAAGTTTTCTGGTGCAGAGTAGATTTCATATTGTCACGACTTGACCTGGCTAGCAGCCAAATACGAAATCAACCGCTCACTGGCCGTCCCCACTCCCAGGGATGGGGGAGAGAATTATAGGGGTAGAGGGAAAAGAGACTTGTGGTTGCGGTAAGAACAATTTAATAACTACATTTCAATGAAATTTTAAATAATAATGATAATAATAGTAATATACACAAATAAGTGATACACAGTGATACTGCTCACCACCCAATGACCAAAGTTCAGCTTTTCCTGGGCTAATGATCCTGGAGCAGGTAGAGTCCCAAAACTGCAACCCCAGAAAATATACTGAGAGTCAGAGAGACAGAGGGAGAGAAATGACTGAGAGAGTGAGCAAGAGCTTCTAGATAGTCCCTCATCTATACACTGGGAATGATGTGCATGATATGGAATGCACTGTTGGCCAGTGTGGGTCTCAGTTCTAAACCTAAGGTTGAATCCTAGGCTAGTAATAGGGGTTGTGCTCCCCCCAGCTTCTTCTGCACCTGCAGACACTGGTAAAGCATAAGAGACTGAAAAGTCCTTGACTGTCCTGGCAACAACTATAGACATCAGTATGTTATCAGCTTTCTCCTCAGCACAAATCCAAAACACAGCCTCACACTAGCTACTATGAAGAAAGGTAACTCTCTCCCAGCCAAAACCAGGACATATGCACAGGTTGTTCAGAATCGTACCAGTTCATTGGGATGTTAAGCACCAGTGAGTGTTATTTAAAGTCTAAATTTTATATTTCAGCTCCAAAGTCAATGGGATTTCTATATCTTTCACGACAATATTGTGATTCTCTTGCTGTTTGAGTTAGGTATTTCTTCAGAGAAGCAGACGCTGTAGATACACTACATCTTGTAATTTGTGTATCTTAGCTGGCTAATGTTTTTCCTCCACTACGATACACACACCTAGCAAAGGCTGCACTGCCTTTCAGTTAAAACAGATGCCTGCCACAGCTCTGCTATACTGACTTGTGGTAGGTGCTTTTTTGTTGCTGCCATTCTTGGTTCCTGTTGTAAAGAACTGTGACAGGTTTTTTCTTTAATTTCTTTTAATTTTGACACAGAACTGAAACACACAAACGAGTTACTTTCATTAGCTTAAAACTCATAGCAAGTAGTCAAATCAAACACATTCTCATATGCTTCATATATAATGCAGAAAGAGCACTAAGAGATCTGCACAGAGGCTGAAAGAGAATTCTACCGTATCTGCTTGCCCTAGGTGTAACTAGTTTCACAGAAAATACTTTTTCAACATATCCAAACAGAGTATGGTTTCCCAAACTTGTTCCAGAACTTGGTCTTCCAAGAACAGGAAAGATATCACCTGACAATAAATTCAATGTACATGGAGTCTGAGGATCTCAAAGATATTAATAAATGTAAATTAGCTATTTATTAACTAATGACAATAGAAAACAATGTAGAACTGAGAAATCTGCCATGATTTCTCTCTTTCTATCTATCTATCTATCACAACTACACATTTCAAATAAAGTTTGGTTTTATTTTTCTCAACTGGGTACATATTTTGCTACTTATGAAAAGACGGACTAATAAGATGAAGGTCATATTTAAAATGTAATGTAGTATTTTAGATGTTTATATTTATTCATGGAACTGACATTATTTCAGGAGTTGTGATACTTAGTTTTCCAACTACACAAAACTCCTGCACTAGCCATGAGAAATCACATGTGTTGGAACTCAAATTTCCAGTCCAGGACTAAGTTTTGTCCAACCTGGGTGTAGTGAAGTATAATTTTGATGCAGGAAAGAAAAAATTCCTCTAGGAATTTTATTTAAAGAGTGACAGCTGTTTGAGGATACTTAGGGGCTTAGAATGTCAAAATGAGTTCTAGAAGAGCTGTATTACTGAGCAGAGGATAAATTAACAAGTCCAAGGTACATGATGAATACACGACTTTATATGGTTCTGAAATTTCTTACACAGATTTTACACCTGGACATGTGTTGTCTGCTTGCACATGTGTAGAATATATTTTAGGCAGTGAACATTTGCTTTATCTTTCATCTTGCAGATGTTTTTGCAAATCCGAGTTATCTTACTGTCCTCCAGCTTTGAATATTTCTCATGACACATTTTTGGTACCCTTTTAGTAGTCACATTGATGACAAGCATCTGTGATATTCCTGCAAATGAGTGTGTTATAATGACCAAATTAATAGGAAATTACTGCACAGACTAAGATATTATTGAATTAATCTTTTAATGGATGCCTTTCAAAGTTTTATATGGTTTTTATATATACATCAGTTCTTTGGAGAATGAAGGGGGAAGAAAGGGACACAATTTTATTGTCAATATAGGAAATATTAATGAATTTTATCAATATTTTGTGAAGTGGGTGATATTCTCTAAAGCCATTAAAGAATATGTTGAGAACAGATAAAGACTGAAAGGTTTGAAGTCTGAAGAAAAACAAATGTGGTTCCTATCTTTCAAAAAAAAGTAAAGGGAAGTGACGAATTTACATCTTTACAAATGAGAAGTCTTTTTTCCCAAACTCCATTTGCAAGCATAGAGTTAATCACAAAACTTACTCTTTTGATTATAGTAATGAGAAATAGCTGTGAGCCCAATCTTGAAATCTCATCTGCAGTCAATACAGCATCTGATTGAGTAAGATTGGTAAAGGATTCAAGATAATTACAAGGTATGAAGGAGAAGCAGAATCAACTACCACATGTACATTTTCAGAAATAACAGAGTATAAACCTGGATATCACAGAATTTCAAAGAGGTTTAAAATTGTAGCTCTGCTGGAATGCTCATTGGATATTCTAGGAATGTGACCCAAGCACAAAGAAGAATTTCCTTCCAACTAGCACCTTGTTCAGATTGTCAGATCAAACTGAAGTTCCCTTGAAATTCAATGTGCTTAACAATTGCATCAACACAATTATTAAAAGTTGTTATTAAAAATGGTCTGTTTCATTTCAGGGTGTTATAAAATCATTGGCAGCAATTGCCAGAGTTGTTAAGTTTATGACTGTGCTCAACCGTTTCAAAGTAGATCAAAGATCAATGGCAAAGCTCACCAGAAGGCTAGATTCAGCCACAAAAATTGTAGCTAGATAATGGTAACTATCAGCAATGACACAGGGCATCAAGTCTATCAGCTGTGATGAGACAGTGCTTTTTATGAACACCATTAGTACTCAGGTATTTTGCTTGGGAAACTGGAGAAATCACTGGACATGCTCAAGGCCTTGCAAAGGTAACCTCACTGCACCAAAATCAGACAATTTAATCTGCAGTTTAAGTTCCACTCCAGAACTCTCATGTTGCCACAAAATGTGCAGAATAAATACATGTGGAATGCATATGCTCATAGTTCAGTATGCACTGCCCTATAAATGTACCTGTCTTGTTTAAATTAAACAGCTCAATGATTTGGAAAGCATTTCAGTAGACTTAGTGTTGTACATTAGTCAGTGAGGCTTCACACCTAACAAGGAAGGACGTACACTATCTTATTTTTTTCAAGGGTGGCACTACTGCCACTTCCATTAGCATAGAAAAATAAATACCAATTTCCTTTTGTGAATTTTATAGAGGAGCAAATAAACAGAAATTGTCCCTTTGACTAGGATGGGAATAGCCTTTGCCATAATTTACAGTAGATGAACGCATTGCAATGAATTATAATGAACTGATTAAGTACTGTCTTCTAGTTTCTTTCTGATGGACAGGTTAAAAGCCAAGTAACAGAAACAACTAACCAGACTTCTTCTTCATCTCTTCCCAATGAGGCCTGGAGTGTTCTACTTCTATAATGTCTGCACTTATACACAGGCATGCTTGCACACCTGCTCCCACACAGATGTCAAATGCATGGCCAGGTTCTGTTTCTGAGATAAGCACTCATAAATCAGAGTTAGATCTGTCTGTTTAAAAACAGTTTGGCTCACAAGATTGAAAAGACTGAAATACACAGTTTACTCTGAATGGATTTGGTTTCAATTTTCAGGTTTGCTTACAGCTACTTTGTGGAATCCCAGGAAAATGCTCTAATTAAAGCTGAAAAAACCACATTTCAGACCGTTCTTTTCACCTCTTTATTACTTTAGAAACTAAGTAAGAAAATCCATCTCTTTCCCATCCCTGAAAAGTGTTTATTTTGAATCAGAGTTTCTCAGTTTTGGTGCCAAGGAAAGAGAATGTGGCTAAAACAGGCATGAGGTGTCATTTTTTTATCTCACAGTTCATGCTACATGGTTCCTAGCTGTTTCTCTGGAAGGGCACAGATCTTCTGTAAGCCCTGTGACACATCTGCTCATACAGACATCTGCATAGTCTGCTTTTAAAAATTTGAAAGTATTCTAATGTTAATTCCCAGCAAGAACAAGAACAGCTAACGTGCTGAGAAGACTGTTTATAATTACAGTTCACTTGCCCACACAAAAATGGTGGTGACTTCCCTAGAAATTCTGGGAAGAATAAAGAATCAGAGGAGCTCATTAGTTTTTGAATATCCTATTTTGAACTCTGCTTCCCAGTGAGATTTGAGGCACTGTCTTGCTGCACACTGCGCAAATCACTGTCATACCAAAACTACTCTCTTAACAGTCTTACTTTTTTGATATGTTCTTCCTAAACATGAACACAGATACTCACAAAGGTTTAATTGATTGAGAAAAGTCTATATTAAAGAACTTGAGGTAATTAAAATACCTTACAAAACTATGCCTTAGTAAATGTCTAGTATTGTGTAGCTAGACTATGGGAGGAGAATCAGGAAGATAACCTGTTTCAAGATTCTGTTTGTTTTTCTCTCAGCTCAGTAGCATGAACTGTTGTTCATCTCACCGTAATGACAATGCAGTATGCTTTTTTCACACATGTATGTGAAATATCAAGACACCATTGTAAAACACACCAAAAAAAAAAATGCTCTAAGCCTTGAGAGAGTGGTATAGTAGCTTCAAACACACATTATACAAATCTTACATTATTAACAAAAACATACATAACTGCAAAGCCAGAGCATTATATAATTAAATTAACATCTGCTGCAAAACTTTGGAAGAGTTGAATTGACACTGAAATCATTATCAACCAGACCCAGCTTTTAATACTTTTATTAAATGATAACTCATGAAAGTTTCCTGCTTATAAAACAGTAATAGACCATAGGCCTGATATATTTGGAGGCTGAAGCTAGAGAAAGTGTTTGTTCAGATAAGGATATGGTTATCAATGAGTTAAAAAACCATTTCCCTCAAGTTTCCCTCATTATACTGATGTACTTAAATAAATATATAATTTTCAAGTAAAAAAAGAGGATGAATGTGCAAACAAACAAAAGTGCTTGTCAATTTCTCAAAGGGAATGAAAGCATTTTAAAAAAAAATTTTCTGAGTGCCATTATCTGGCTTTCTATTCTAGTTTCTGTCCTCAGTGATTTCTTTCCTTGCTTCCCAGTCCTCCCTTCCTCCATCCTCCTCCCCCAAACTGAGGTAGAAAGATGAGTTCCCAGAAAAAGCCATATAGCCTCGCTCCTGCCAAGAGAGTGATTAAAAAGGGTAAATGTCTACACTTACATATGCTTGTTGTTCTGGGAACACAAAATTTGCCGATATATAGAAACAAACTGGAAAGATTGAGTGAACAATAATATTATGGGAAATATTAGTCTTCTTTTGTTGTATAAATTTAAAAACAGATGACTTTTCCATTATTTCATAGCTGTATCTGAACTTCTCCTTGTCACCCCATGTCTTAAATATTTGTCCAGATTTTTTTTTCTATCTTCATCAAAAAGAGAGAAGCAGAAGCCACATGTTTGTTGCTAGCAAACACTTCTGTCAGACCTCAAGCTTAAGAACCAGCCAGGCCAGATGGCATGGTCTTTAAAGGTGCTAAGCTTGGAAGCAAGTAGTTTCCATTGGCTTCAAAGGGACCTCCAGATATTTAGTGTACTTCGCATATTTAGGTCAATGGCTACACTAACAGCTTGATTATGGAGATTGGCATATTCACAGTATAGTCAATTAGACTGTGCAGCAATTATACAAGTCTCTCTCCTCTGGATGGCTAACAGTGATTGTAAGACGATCTGAGTACATGGATTTTCACATTGTAAGACAATAAACGTGGTGTTTATGTAACAGCCAGAGTGAAGGCAAATACATAAGAGGGAAAAAATGTACAGTTATATATCATTGTGCTAACTGTACAGCAATCTGGAGAATACAATTCCATTTCAGTACAACATCCAGTCAGCACTTACTTTCATGATAGCCTACAAAATACATTTTTTCCACCCGAAATTATATGAATTTTGGCAGAAAAAGAGGCATTAACTTCCATCTCAAACTGTCAGAATTTGTTTTTTTAAAAAATCAAATAATTTCCTTCTATGATAAGTCACAAGGGACAAATCTGGAAACATACAAGGCCAAGTCTGAGCTAACTGAAACCCTTTTCAACCCCATTAACTCCAGTGGTATTGGCCAGGGTTGCAAGTTAACTTGGAATTTGGCTTATGGAAAGAACTCTATTTCCAACATGTTTTTCTTTTTGTATTTTTACTATGTATGTTACAGCATTTTTGGACCATATTTCTTTATCTGAGAAATACTTGAAAGACGTAATTTAATTAAGGACATAAAACAGAAATGACCCAATTCATTTAATTTAGATCCTGGGATTCAGAATATTATGCGTATCACTAAACGTGAAGCAACAGTCTCTTTCAAAAATGGCTTTATTGAATTATGCTGCGTTAACAGGAGGCTGTTCACAAGCAGGAATTTTCTCAGACTCAAAAGCAGTCTTTCTCAGATATGTCTTGTTGAGACACTTAAATACAAACAGAAGGTTTTTTCTCTGTGGGAAACATCCACAACAAATCCAGCTCCTAATTCAGCCCAGGCACCATGGTGGAAAGCGTATATCCAAATTTTCATAAACATCCCCAGAAAAAGATGCATGAGCTATCTGTGCCTGTCTGTCCATGCTGTTCACATTTGCTACTTCCATAGGATTCCCCAGGAATCACACATGCCATGTAAATACCATGACTTCTGTCTTGTCCTTCAATTTATTTGCTGTACCCAGAGCCGAGGAAGCACAGCAACAGCCTGAAACAGAAGGTATTGTTCACAGTGGAATGAGACTTTTGACAAACTATATCCTGAACTGGTTTTGGCCACTACTAATATTATTCTTATATAGGACATAAAAAAACATTTTGGGAGATTTTAAGGTTGTGTGTCTGATCTCAAGAGTGTTTCAAGAACCTCTTTCTGTTTTCACTAATGTATGAATTTCTCTACAAAGTAACCCTGCATCATCCTGAGCTGAAATTCCAGAACTCATCTGGTCTTTCAGTTTCTCCTCTCTAAAAGTTAACTGTACTACAGACATAAATCAATATAATCCTTTGCGGAATGCAGAGAACAAAGTCTAACAAGATTTGTGCAGCCATTTGTTTTTCAGTCTATTAGCAATCTAGGAGACCTGTAAACCTGCTACTGCCTGTTCTTAACATTTGAAAAAAGGGACTTTTAAAATCCATTGTGGCAGTGACAGCTTACAGTTTCTTCTGCTGTTCCTTGGAATTGGGCCCACTATAAATATAGTAAACAGAGTCCCTTCCTCTTTCTCTGAGGTTTTCTCTGCATTTAAAATTCTGTTGTGCCCTTTACTCAGCACACTCCTTTGGTTTAAATAATCTTTCTACTGTCTCCAGTGTTTTGAAGGTTGCGGTGAAAATGTCTTTAATCATATCCTCTAACAAATACCTACACAAGCAACTTTATATCATTGAAATTAGCTGACAGCTAGTAGCATAAACTGATCAAATGTAGTATTAACTGAAAATAAACTTGAGACCTAGGTTTTAGGATTGTTTAAGTCATCTTAGTTACTCAGGACAGAAGTTCCTAAACATTCACTTCTTCTATGTAATGCAATTGTGCACATCAAGTATTTCCTATGGAAGTTTTTTATGGATCCCAGATTTTTGATGATGATTGCATATACCTCGGCAAGTATGTGAAGAAAGACACTGCACATTGTACATTGTACATTTCAATTATTTGGAGCAACATGCTGTTTCAAACTTCTAATTTGCAACTGTTTCCTGTAGAAATATTTAATATTATTCAAATTATGTAATTTTGAGGATTTTTAGGCTTCAATTCTGCTTCTGGAAATTATCCAAGTATGAAAAATAATTAAATACCCAATATCTCTGTCAATGCTTAAAAATGTGTCAAGAAGTCTCAATTTTTTGTTTTAAGAGTTACCAGGTTTACCGATACATGTCAAAGAGAAGGTCTCTTCCAAACTATTTACTTATTTTCACTTCATCAAAGCATTTTAACATCTGTCAAAGATTATAAAAATTCAAATAAAGTCTAGACTCTCTCCTACTCTGATAGGTTTAACTGTCCTAAATAAATCATTTGTTCTACTATTAGAAAAACTTGAGGTGTTTTGTTTTTCCCTTTTGGATGTCTTATGTGAGGAAAAACCAAAGGAAAAAAACCTGCGTAGAATGAGTATGCTAAACAGTGAAAAAATGGTGTAAAAATTTGTTTGAATACACTTTTAGTTTTAACAGTGGATTGTAATAAATCTTGCTGGAAAGAGGTTGCTGCTGTTACTGTCTTTAGGCTTGTGTAGGAGACCAGGGAATACTTGCCTAAAAATTTTCTTGAACAAGAGCTCCAGTAGTGCATTTTCTTTTTATATGGTACAGATGGTAAAAGGAAGCTGGATCTATGCCATAAGGTGGATCTATGCCTTTTCTTGAAAATTTTCAAAACAAAGAAGTTCCATATCAGTGAGGCACGCTGGTAATTTTGCTGCTGCTCAATGCTGTGGAAAGGCAATCCATTACACCTCAGATTAGACAGCTTGGCTCCAGCAACATGGGATTTCCCAGGGGTCTTCGATTTGTACTCCATCAGGAGTCACCTGTCAGCAAGTCCTTTATGGCAATGAATCAGAGTAACACCCTTGTGCCAATAAAAGACATACTGGGTTTGAGATGCAAAGACTTGTCTGGGGTGAGAAAAGCAATTCAGATTAAGCCATTTGTAGGGGAAAAGTCAGTCTGGTGTAACAAGCCCACACAGGTCCCACCATGCATTTAGACCTCACTTGAATGAAATTTACTATGCATTCCCTGTGCAGTTGGGGTAGAAACGTATCTGTTAAAGACAAGGCAAAGTGCGGCGAAGTTAAAGGTCTACAGAGAGCAAATGAAAAGAAACCAAAAGAAAACCAGACCCTGTGAGTCCATCTTTGCCTGCCCAGACTTTCTCCCTAGATGCTTCCGTACAGCCATGAAAGTTCAGAGAACCTGGCTCAGGATTACATTGTTTTAAGCCCAGTAAAAAACGTAAAAAACAGTTTTATGTAACCATTTAATCGTGTAGTAAAAGAGCTAAAGAATACAGCAATACAGATAGGACATTTAATCTTAGTGTGCTACTATAATATAAATTGTATTCAGGAGATGATTTTGTGAGTAAAGAATGAAAATTAGAAATAAAAATAGACAGAGTTTTTTAAAAATAAAAGTATGGATCATTTTAAAGAATCACTAAGAGACAAATTACTTATTGGGACAGAATTTTACGTAACATATCTAAGTTTCAAGAAAGTAAGTTTCAAGATTTTGAGTACCTGCAGGTAAGAAACTATGAATATAAAATAAAGGCCAAGAAACACAGCCAGGACGCCACCCCCATCTTTTATTATCTTAATGAATAATATAAGATAGCTCAAGTTAAGTAAGTC
The DNA here is from genome assembly GCF_000699245.1 of Pterocles gutturalis. Classification (NCBI taxonomy): domain Eukaryota; kingdom Metazoa; phylum Chordata; class Aves; order Pterocliformes; family Pteroclidae; genus Pterocles; species Pterocles gutturalis. The sequence continues at coordinate 49,020 of NW_010135733.1, forward strand.
AACTGCATATGACCTGCAAGAGGGGTCCAAAGAAACTGTGGGATCTGTCCTCAGAGATATTTGGCAGCACAAGGTCCTGAGCAACCTGAGCATGCCTTAAGTTAGATTTGACTTGAGAACAGACAAGGCTAGATGAACTTCGAGGGATCCCTTCCAACCCTAGGCATTCTTTATCAGCTATCATCTTGATCAGCTGAAGAGTCAGACTCAAAGTATTGTAATAAATGAGATAACATCTGGCTGGCTTCTAGGCACTAGTGTGCTCCCCAGGGCTCAATTTTAGCGTCAGTTCTCTTCAATATTTTCATTAACGACCTGGACACAGGCATTGACTGCACAATAACTAAGTTTGCTGATGATATTGGATTAGGAGGAATCATTGGCTATCTTGAAGGCAGAGTTGTCTTACAGAGAGATCTTGAAAGATTAGAGTGCTGGACAATCACCAATTGTATGAAATTTAACAAAGACAAACGTTGGATTCTGCACCTGGGATGGTGTAATCCTGGATGTTGTATAGATTGAGGGATAAGAGGCTGGAGTGCAGCCCTGGAGAGAGGGATCTAGGGGTTTTGGTTGATGGTAAGCTCAACATGAGTCAACAGTATGTCCTGGCAGCCAAAAGGGCAAACTGTATCCTGGTGTGCATTATGTACAATATAGGCACCAAGCCAAAAAAAGTGATTGTCCTGTTATACTCAGCATTGGTAAGGCCTCACCTTGAGTCCTGAGTGCAATTTTGGGCTCCGCAAAAATACAAAGTATACAGAAATATAAGAATGTGTCCAAAGGATGGCAACAAAGATGGTGAAAGGACGAGTGGGCATGACTGAGGCAGAGCACCTGAAGATACTAGGTTTGTTCAGTTTCGAGAAGAGAAGGCTGAGGAGTGACTTCATTGATATCTGCAACTTCCTCATGAGAGGAGGAAAAGGGGGAGGTGCTGGTCTCTTCTCTCTGATTTCTGGTGATAGAACATGAAGGACTAGCTTAAAGCTGTGTCAGGGAAAGTTCAGATCAGATATTAGGAAAAAGTCTTCACTAAGAGGGTGGGACAAGCTTGCCAGGGAAGTGGTTATGGCCCCAAGCCTGTCTGTGCTCAAGAACTGTTTGGACAGTGCTTTTAGATATGTGATTTATCTTTCAGGTGCCCTGTATGGAGTCAGGAGTTGGACCTGATGATCCTCATGGATCCCTTCCAGCTCAGAGTACTCTGTGATTTTACAGTTCTATGATTCTGTTCTGTTTTCAAGCTGTTACATCAGACTGTTTGCCTGTAGAATATTTTGATTCATCTCAGTCTCTCACCTTCAGTGTTTTCTGATGTGATAAAACCTATTTGCTCAAATCAAAACTAAACTACCTTAAGCAACATTACCGCTCAGTTTCTTATCTTATTCTGTCTCCAGTGGTTATTAGATAATATTCCCTCTGTTATGCAACACTAAATGCAAAACTGAGACTTATCTGAAAAGTGCTGATATTAAATAATATCTCTGTGTTTTGCAGAGGGATAACGGAGTGTTTGACCCTGGTAACACGCTTCCCCCACTCACTGTTAACACCCAAATGGAAAACAGCTTCCATCATTACATCTCCATCTACTCATTTGGCTGCAGGGAGCAGGTTTACCCTGAAGGCCAGGTGGGAATCCAGGCCCCCATGGGCTGTGCTAGTGTACCCCTTCACGCACTCATGTTACCTAAACATGTCACTGCCGTGCAGCCAAATCTGGAGCTGGACCCCACCAGATTCATCCTTCCCCCCGGCACAGTGGCTTTCCAGAGGCAAAGCAGAGCTTCTCCTGCATGCTGGTGTTGGGCTGAGGTTAGGAGCCTGCCCCTGGAGTCAGATAAGGAAATGCAGAACTTCACTTTAGGCAGTGGAGCCTCTCCTCTTTCCAAAGGCGTCCTCAGTGATGCACATGCCTGCGGGCTGCTTAGCTCACTTTGAGTCTCTGATTCCCGGGGACAGGTTGGATGTCTTTTAAAACAGAAAAGATAAAAATAACCTGATATTCACTCTTGAGTGTTGGGCTGTGCACCTGTTCTCACTGACAGATAGGTAAAACGAGCATTTCAGGGTGTGAGTCAGGAAGTACTTTGCAGCCCTACCATCTGGGTTTACCAGAGCTCATGACTTGGGATGTATCACAGGTTTAACATTCCCTAAATTCTGCTCTCTCTTGTCCCTCTCTATACAATGTCACCACTCCAACAGCAGGAGAAGCAGAGTCACTTGCTTAGCATAATCCATAGTCTTTATCAGGAAAGTGAGCTTTTTAAGGTACTTTTTTCTCAAGCTGAGGTTCACACAGATTCCAGATATCTTGTTTCCTGGGTACCTGATTAAAGATGCTGAAAACATCTGAAAAGCTCCTACCTGCTCCTGCAGAGGTGCTGCTAGTCATGTCCCAATGACTACGTATTCTTACATATATGTAAATATTTCATTAATAACTGAGGTATCAATACACGGTGCTCAAGCAGTGTTCCTGTCTTTTACAGGACATATATATTATGGCTTGCATTACAAACAGATCATTGGCAAAATACTTTTAAAGAAATATTGCACCATGAAACAGCTTCTGTATTTCATAGAATGCTGTTTTGCCAATCAACAAGTTTAACACAAAGGACACAGCACCAAACTGGGGAAGAAGAAAAAAAAAAAAAAAAGAAAGCTTAGTTTTACTTATGTTTAAAGTGATAAAATAACAAGGAGAAAATAATAAAGTGAAAATGAATTAAAGCAAGATAAGGTAAAGCAGCAAAATAATAAGCCAACTCCTATAGCAAGCATAAAATAAGGTGATACGCCTAATAATTACTACATAGAGTTAGCGATAGCAATTAAGAAAGAAACATCGCCAATTGCCCTATTTATACGTTGCCATCATCCAGATCGGCATTTGCTGGGGAGCCCAGTTGCAGTGAGGATTTGGAAACCCTTCCTGGCAACTGGGAAATTTCTATGCAGTGCATCCACTGCATAGATGAGGCTTCCAAATTTCCCTGCAAATGGTCCCCACTTTTATACAGTTAAATAAACAACTTTATATCTTAAGCTGCAAAAAAACATCTGGTGTAGTTCTTCTTTCCTTGTTAACTTTTTCCTGTGTTTGGCCGGAACCCAAAGAAAAGTTAAGAAGAAGTAAAGGTATCTGCTTATCTTCGATTATGTATCTTGCTGATGATACCAAACTGAGTGGGTGT